>NC_133658.1:101396861-101696861 GCF_037893015.1 Macrotis lagotis | reverse complement strand
TTCCTTATAGGGTTTTTTTTCCTGTTCCCTACCATATACTCTTTATTTTTTTCCTCTACACCTCCAAGGCTACAGTGGAGTGTGAATATTTAAACACACACACACACACATATGCACACATATCTTTTAAATAAAAGGACAATATCAGTTTACTACTCAAAGGTCCAGTTTGGTTTGGTAGTACACTCCCCAGAACTACAGTTCACCTGATGTTGCAAAATGTTGTGTTTATCCAAGTTACTGCCCCTCCCTTAAGACAAACCCATTGCAGGGTGGCTTTGCCCTTCCCCGCCAAAAAGAGAATTCTCTCTGGGAGTCCCTCCAGGACATCTCATAGTGCCCACCTATATCATACTGGATAGCAGAGAACATCTTGGCAGAAATGGATTCAAGAGACCACAGCTGGCTGGCTACCATTCTTCCCCAAGCATGATAGCAAATATCACATGAGGAAGAAGTACCACTGCTCTCTGTCCAATGCACAGATCCCCACAGAGCAGGGGAAAGAGGTGGAAAAAGAGGGAGTCTTCATCTTCCTATCCATTGACAAAGGATGAACATCATTAAAGGTCTGTGAGAAAGGGTTTTACTGATGATTGGTCCGTTGAGAGATCCAACTTTGCTGAAACATCATGGTGTCTCTTACACTGCAAGTTGCCACTTCATCACCAGTTATCATATACTTTTGTTTTGCCTAGAATTGCTGGAGCATTGAGGTGCCTCACTGATATAGGAGAGGAAAATAGTATTCAGGGGTCAATGAGTCTGGCCACACCAGACCCTCACCAAAAGTTATTTTTCCTATCAAATCAGGCCATGAGATAAAATTATTCTGGCAAAGACAACTGAAAAGGATGTCTTTGTCCAACATACCCATCATCATAATAAACATAAGTGTGCAAATTATATCCTAGCATTATGTATATAATGACATGATTCTCTTCAATTAAGAAGAATGAACAAACATATTCATTTACATGTAAATCTATATACATACCCAGATATATTTGATTTTGGGGTATGTCTCATTTTTATAGCATTTCCTAAAAACAACAACCCTACCTTATTCCTTTACTTCTACTTGCTTTGTGGCCCTCCTATTCCTTAACCTACCATCCTTTCAGGAATCCCTCCTTTAAACCCCTTTTATGCACCCCTCCCCATTGATCTAAAAAACTTTCTATATTCCCTCATTATTTTATTGCCTCACCTTCTAAATCAATACCCTCTCTATCTCTTCTTATTTTTTTCTGAATTGTGTGTGTGTGTATTGTTTCCTCTTTAACCCATTGCTGAAGAGAGTAGACTTCCAGAACTACCAGCCCTCCTTGTCCATGTAATTCATCTGTATCAGTTTTTCTTCTCACACTTCATTTGTATAAGATGATAACTCTTTTTTGATATGTTTCTTGTACCTTTCCACTTTTTAGAATCCCATCCTACTCTGCTCTACCCCTTTCCTTCCAACTACCCAAATACTACTAGCAATCTTGGACATATTTTTTACATTTCCAATTATAAATAATAAACACATCATTCTTATTGAGTTCCTTGTAATTAGCCTTTGCTGTTATTAAGTTCATGTCTTTTTGCAACAAAATTTGGAAGGCTAGAAATTCACTGAATGTTCATTTTTTCCCATTCAGGATTATGCTTAATTTTACTTGGTATGATATTATTGACCACAATCCCAATTCTTTTGCTCTTCAATATGCAGTGTTTGAAGACCTGCAGTCTTTTAAAAGTAGCCACTTCTAGGTCTTGTGCAATTCTAATTGTGACTCCACTGTATTTGAATTTTTTCTTTGCTTTAAAAAAGTTTATTAAAATTAACCTTACATGTAATTTCCAAAAAAAGAAAAACAAATCTTTTCATTAATGATTTCTATTTCTGTGACCATGAAAAAGTCACTTGAACTATATCAGCCTTGATTTCCTCACTTTTTTAAATGAGATCCTTTTCAATTCTTATGATTCTAAGATTCTATATTTCAAAGACCTACTACCAGCTGTGTTCTGGAATTAGTTCCTACCAGCTCATCAGAACCAATTGTTAAATTTTCAGTTTGAGCATTTACTTCACAGAAATCTAAAACAGCTAAAACTCAGGATTTCATCTATTGTGGGTTTTTTTCCCTTGGTCTAGAAAATAATGGATAAAAGTGTTAGTAATAAAAATTGAATTTAAGTGTGTCACAATTTTTTTATTTTTATTTTCATTTTTGCAGGGCAATGGGGTCCAAGGTCACACAGCTAGGTAATTAGTAATTATCTGAAGTCACATTTGAACTTGGGTCCTCCTGAATCCAGAACTGGTGTTCTATGCACTGCACCACCTAGTTGCCCTACACTAATTTTTTAGAGACTCAAGTGTTAAATATTTATCAGCACATCGCTGCCTATGACTTCTGTTTAGATGATCAGTGAAGGAAAAGGAGAAAATGGAGAAAGATTTTAGGAGCTTGCATCTAATAATTCTCATTTCTCTTTCTGGGTGCCTGAAAGTTCACCATTAGGACTTAATTTCTTACTTTCAATTAAAATATGCACTACCACAACTACTAATGAAGTAATTAAGTCTTCTATATCTTTGCATTGTGAAATACTCAAGAGGAGTTTTAGGCCACTGGATATTTTGAGGCAATCATTCAATGAACACATGCTTACTTACTAGGAAGCAGACATAGTACTAGATACTGGAAATATATGTACAAAGATTGAAACAATCTCTACTCATAAAGAATTTCCATTCCAATAGGAGAGACAATGAAATACATGGAGAAATTTAGTTAGCAAAGATAGTAAATACAAATATACAGAAACTAGTCAAATACAAAGTAATTTGGGAAGAAGATTACTGGTACTTGGGAGTGTGGAGGAATCAAAATGTCATGTAGATCATGGTGCTTGAATTGATTCTTTTTTAATTTTAATTTCTTTTATTGGACATAAATCTCAGTATACTTTTCTTTGGATGAAGATGGGAAGCTCTGAACTGGGACAAAACATTTAGAGAAGTGAAAAAAAGAGTAATTGTCATGAAGTTGAATAAGTAGAATCACAAAATTTGAGAGATGGAAAGAATCTAAGTCATCATCTGGTCCATAAATGAATGAAATCTCTATTATCACATATATGACAGGTGGTAGTTCACACTCTTTTGAAGACTATCAACAAGGAAAAAGTCATTTGCTCCCAGTTACACTTCTAAACAGCTTTGATGGAAATTTTTTCCCCTCATGTCACATTTATATTTGCCCCTCTGAAACTTCCCTTCATTGCTTCTGCTTCTGTCTTCTATGATCAAGCATAATAAATCTAAAAGCATTCCCATATGACAGTCCTTCAAATATTTGAAAATGGCTATCAATTCCCCAACCCCTCCCCCACCAATGGCTAAGAACACTTCTTCAGTTAGACATCCCAAGTTTTTTAAATCGGTTCTCATAAAACAGGAAGCTAATGTTCTTCCCCATCCTAATCATCCTCCTCTGGGCCTTCTTAAGCTATAAATGCCCTTATTAAATTGTGACCAGAGCTGAATACTATACTCCTCAAATATGGCATAATCAGGGCAAAATACAGAGGAACCATCAAAAATATTACTATAACTACCTGATGCAGTCAGTGTTCTATTAGCATTTTTGATGCCACATTTTTTGATTCATGTCAAGCTCATAGATCATTAAAAATGCAGAAGATTTTCAGATAAATTGCTATCTTTTCCTGTTTCCCTTTATCCTACACTTAGGAAGTTGATTTTTGTTTTAACACATTTATCCCTACTGAAGTTCATCTTAATGGATTTATTTCAACATTTTAGTTGATCAAGATCTTTTAACTTTTTTTGGTTTATTTTATATTTATTTATTATAATCTTGTTATGAGAATAAACATAAACTGCCCCCCCAAAAGTGAGAAACCTGTAGAATAGTGAGAGAGGAAAAAAATGATCTTCAGTCTGTGTTCAGATTCCATTGGCTCTGTGTCTGGCGTGAGAAGCCTTTTTTATCATAAATCCACCAGAGAAGTTACTTCAATATTTTTCCCACAGTTGCTGTTACAAACTGTATTTCTCTCCACTCTATTCCTCTACACTCTCATTTATTCTATTCTCTCTCACCTTTCATCCTATCCCCATCCAAAAGTGGGTTTTACCTGAGTACCCTCTCCCACAATCTTCCCTCTCTTCTATTACCTATTCCCCTTTCCCTCCCCCCAATTATCCCTTATCCCAGGCCTTTCTTCTCATTTTTCTCTAGGGTGAGATAGATTTCTATACCCTATTAAGTGTGCATATTATTATCTCTATTAGTCATTTCTAAGGAGAATAAAGGCTCACTCATTCCCCCCCTTGCCTTCCCTTGTTCCACTCCACTGAAAAAGTTTTTCCTTAACTGTTATGGGAAATATCTTAGCCCCTTCTACCTTTCTTTTCTCTTACACCAAGTACTTTGCTTTATTATCCACTGACTCCATCTTTTTACTATATTATCCCATTATTTTCCACTCCTTCCTGTGTCCTGTCTATGTATGCTCCTTCAAACAGCTTTTATAAATGAGAAAGTTCATATGAGTTATCAGTATATTCTTCCCATGCAGGAATACAAACAGTTCAACATCATTAAGTTCCTCCTCATCCACCCCCTCTATGGTTCACCAGAGTCCTACTCTTGGAGATCAAACTTTCTGTTCAGTTCTGTTTGTTTTAATAGGAAAATTCAAAAAGTCCCCTGTTTCATTCAAAGTCCATCTTTTCCCCTGAAAGAGTATGTTCAGTTTTGCTGGGTAGTTGATTCTCGGTAGTAAAGCAAGATCCTTTGCCTTCAAGAATATGATATTCCAATCCCTATGAGCCCTTAATGCAGATTTTGCTTGATCCTATGTAATCCTGACTATATAGTCACATTATTAAAATTGTTTTTTTTTCTGGCAGCTTTTAGTATTTTCTCTTTGACTTGGGAGTTTTGGAATTTGGCTATAATATTCCTGGAAATTTTTCTTTTGGGATCTCTTTCAGAAGGTGACCATTTCTATTTTACCCTCTGCTTCTAGGATCTCAGGGCAATTTTTCTGTATTATTTCATGAATAAATGAAGTCTTGGGGCAGCTAGGTGGCACAGTGGATAGAACACCGACCCTGGAGTCAGGAATACCTGAGTTCAAATCTGGCCTCAGACACTTATAATTACCTAACTGTGTGGCCTTGGGCAAGCCATTTAACGCTATTGCCTTGCAAAAAAAAAAAAAAAGAAGTCTAGGCTCTTTTCCTGGTCATGACTTTCAGGTAGCCCACTAATTTTTAAATTATTTATCCTACATCTGTTTTTCAGTTGCTTTTCCAATGATATATTACACATTTTCTTCTAATTTTTGGCTTTTTTGGAAGAGTTTTATTTCTTCCTGATTTCTCACAGCTTCCTTCAGTTCCATTCTGAATTGGGTTATTTTCTTCAGAGAGCTTTTTTATCTCCTTTTTCAGCTGGCCAATTCTGCTTTTTAAGGTATTCTCCTCATTTGTCCTTTGTGTTGCTTTTTTCCATTTGACCTAAACTGGTTTTAACATATCATTTTCTTCAGTATTCTTTGTATTTCTTTCACCAAGCTGCTGATTTGGTTTTCATGATTTATCTGCATCACTCTCGTTTCTCCTCCCAATTTTTCCTCCACCTCCCTTAATTGCTTTTCAAAGTCTTTTTTTGAGCTCATTCCTAGCCTGAGCCCAATTTCTATTTCTCTTAGAGGCTTTGGATACAGCTTTGCATTTGTCATCTTCTGAATCTTTCATGGCACCAAAGTAATTTTCCATAGTCAAATTCTTCTTTTTCTTTTGTTTTCCCATTTCCTCAGCCTATGACTAATTTACCACACTTCCAAGGCTTGGGGGTTTTTTGGGACACTCCACTGGGACCTTTATACCTCCAAGGTCTTATGCTCTCTTGCCTGTGCTTTGATGTGTAGATGATCACAGGAGCTCCCTTCTTCCCTGGAGCTCTGAGGAGGATCCCTGGTCAGCTATCATAGGATGGAAGCCCAAACTGCAACCTGGATATGACTGTGGATAAACAGCACAATCCTGCCCCAGAGAGAGCAGAGAGATATCTGTAATCTTCCCCTACCCCTTTACCATCTGTGGACTGTGCTCTGGCGGTGCAGAGTGGGTTCCCATATTCCTACCACAGCTTTGTCATCGCAGGGTTTTTCTGAGGCCAGCACTCCTGCAGGGCTGCTTTGAGGCTGGAGTTCATTCCACACTCACTCTGGTACGGAAGAGTTCTCTCACTGCCCATTCAAGCTGCTTGACAGCTTTTGGAGTTTTTCAGGAAGGAAGTTTCTGGGAATTCCTGCCTTCATGACCTCATCTTGGCTCTGCCTTGAATCGATTCTTAAAAAGAAAGAACAGACTCTAAAGGAAAATTAAGCATGGAGCACATTTAGTGATGAGTGACAGTCAATGCAAAGGGAGATTGATGGGAGATGAAATGTGATATTTCAAGAAAAGAGATCAGTTTTTCTGGATCGAAAAGCATGAGAGGTGTAGTAATGTTCAATGAAGATGAAAGGATATATTGAGATCAGATTGTGAAGGACTTTAAATACTAAACAGAGGCATTTATTTTTTTTTTTCTTTAAGAAGCTAAAAGGCATCACCGAAGTTGTATGAGAAGGGTAATAACATGGTCAGATCTTTATTTAAGGAAAATTACTTTGGCAGTAATGTTTAAGATGCATTGTAGTGGAGAGAGACTCAAAAGTTCTGGTCAATGTCATAAATACCATATCTCCAGAGAAACTACAATGAAGCATGCTACACAGAATACAGAAAAAGAAATAATTGGGGGCATTTCCTCTATGTAAATTCATTTTACTTAGTTATACTTTTTTGTTACATGGTTATTGCAGGGTTTTTTTTTTTCCTTTTTCAGGATGGGAGAAGTAAAAAAGGAGGAGAAGTTATGAGAAGTTATAGTGATACTTAAAATAAGAGGGTCTTTGAAACATTTTTTAATGCATAGAAGAGAATAGAAGAAAGTTCTGAAGGAGCAAAGACAAGCTGAACAGTTTAAAAAGTAACCACTATTTTGTTATAATTAAATGTGTGTGCTTTCAAGTCCTTGTAATATGAATTAATAGAGTAATATGAATTAAAGTACATAAACTGATTTATGGAACCAGAAGAAGAGAGATAGGCATTTGGAGTCAAAAATAGACAAAAAACAATGGGGACTTGAGGTCAATGATATCACCAACAGGTACTGCTGCTCCTAGACTATAAGTGGGGGGTTCAACCAGTCCCAGTGGGTTAATGTCCAGTATGTTAATTAAATAACCTGATCCTGTTTGAATACCAACAATAACTCCATTAACAAATATTTACTAAAAGTTAATTTCAAAGTGCTAAACATCCTAAAGAATATAGGTTTCAACTTTATTGAACTCCACAAGTTTATGATAGTGTTTCAGTTGTCTCTATAACCTGGCCTATGGGAGCTTCTTGAATTCTGATTTCTAAGAAAGAACCCAGAGTCTGGGAACTTGTTATGAAGGCCAAAAGAATTCTCACCTGGGTTGCTGCTCTATGAGCTAGATAATGTATATTGTTTCCCAAGTCCTTCAAGGCCTTTAAAAGGAGAGTGATGATATTAATATGGAACATAATTCTATCTGTAAAGCACACACTGGACCCTGATGTGCCTAAACTGATGTGCCTCCAGCACGGGAAATACAAGCACACCTGGGAGTGGAATTGTTATTTGGTTGTTGTTATTATTTTTGTTTGTTTAGGGATTTTGTTTTGTAGGGGAGGAAAACTGGGAGAGAAAAATCAACATTATTCTTAGCCTAATAGATCATATTTAGCCATTCCAATCATGATACCTGGCTAATGAAGAAAGGGGCAAAGCCCAGGATGAGTTAGGCAGTTTCATTTTATTTTTCTAAATGTGCTTTGAAGCCCAATGAAATTCATGGTGAATAATTCATGTTCTCTAGGATCACAGCAAGGCTTTGAGATGCTCTAGGAAAAAGAAGATAGGAGAGGGAAGGAAGTCCAGAGGGGTTTTCTGGTTTGGAAACAGAGCACATGTCCTACATGCCAATGTTACCAGAATGAGATGTGGGGATCATCTGAGAATCTCTGTTCTAAACATCACTTGATAATGAACTTGACTGACTTTCTGAAGGAGTTCAACAAGACTCGCAGATTGTTTCAAAAAAAATCATTACACCACAAACATTCTCTATAGTCTGTAAAATTAACTTTACCTCCCTTTTCTAATTTCCCCTTCCTCCTCCATCATTCCTTGGCACCACCTCCTCACAGCCATTTCTTGTTGCCTCTACTCCTTCTAACAGCTGGCCCTTCTCTCAGCTGTCTTGGATTATAATGTTATGGTTATGTGACCAACAGGACCCAGGAATGGTTTAGGCATTTCCTCAAGGGTTTTAGAGGACCTTTAAATATGACTCTATGACAACCAGATATTAGAGTATTAAAAGGAAAACAAAAATAAGAGCAAATTTTCACAATGGATTCTTAGAAGCCTATCAAAAATTCAATGCTATCTAAACTTCAGTTATATTGTTCTAAAACTATTTGATATATTGAATTAGGATACAAACACTGGTATAAAAACAATAAAATTTAAGAATTTAGAAAAACCAGGTCCTTCATTTTAGAGAAATATAAGCTAGGACTAAAGAAGAAAATGACTTACCCATTGTACCAGAAACAGTTATTTGCAAAGTTGAAAGCAGAATGCACAACTCATCTCTTCTGATTAGTTTTCTTTTTTTTTTCACTTTTAAGTAATAAGTGAAATATGTGCTGGTTTTGGCAGTTACACACTATATGTCAAACTACCTTGCAAGGTTAATAACAACAATTATAATTTATATAAGCAATTTACATACATTATCTCATTTACTCCTTACTTCATTAGTCTTGTAAGGTAGATGCTATAATTATGACTCCTTATCCTAGATGAAACTTAGTTTGAAACAGGCCAAATGACTTACTATCACACAACTAGTAAACTGCCAAAATTTAAATTCCAGACTATTCTTATTGTAAGTCTACTGCTCTGGTCATCTCACCACTTAGGTGCATCTAACATAGTTATTGAATTTATGTAATGTTTGGTCTATTCGGTTACAAGAAAAACTTCTAAATTAATTAGAGAACATAATTAGAATCTGTCAAAATTCAAAAGCCAACTTACAAACCAAATAACAGCTGCTGTCTCTATTTACAATAACATTCAAAATGATTTAATAAGAAATTTCATTTTTTTCCCAAGAAACAATCATGATAATGTAAATGAAGTTCGATGCCCCTTTTGTGGTACCTTGAAAAATTACTTAAACTTTCTAAAGTTTAATTATTCTATTTCTACTCTAATTACTCTATCTCTCTAGATTAAATATTGGAAACTGGATCAAGTAATCCGTAAGGTTTCTTCTCTATGCCCACGGAATCAAATAATAACAGACACTCAAAATTTGAAGAGGCTTTAGATGCTTGCTAGTCTTATCTACACACCCTTACAATCTACTCAAAAAGCAGTCAGCTAGCCTTTGCTTGAAGACCTCCAAGTAAAGGACAGGGAATAACAAAGAGTATTCATTGCTTCTCAAAAGTTCATTTCACCAGATAATTCTAATTACGTAAGGTGTGTCTTGTCTTAAAAGCTAAACGTGTATCTTTCAACTTCTATCCATTACTCTTAATTGCAGAGCACTATATCTGGAGCTAAGGAGAACAACTCCAATCCATCTTCTAAAATCTAGTCTTTCATATATACCTAAAACAATCTATCATCTGCCTACTAAGTCATCTCTTTTTCTGGGTGAATATCTACTGTTTCTTCAAATGATCCTCACATAGAATTATATTTGGGTGGGGGACAGAGCCAAGATGGAGGTGTGAAGGCAGTATTTACTGGAAACTCCTTCCCCCAAAAACTCCAAAGCCATCAAATTATGACTTTAGCCAAAATTTAGAGGGGCAGAACCAACCAAAAGACTGAATGATACAATGTTCTAGTACAAGATAACTTAGAAGTTTCGCAGAAAAAGTGTGTTTAACCAGCACCAGGGGTTGGGAAAAAAGCCCTGCAACACAGCCCAGAGATCATTGGGAACAACTTGTAGGAGCAGTGAGAAAACTCTGCTGCAGTGTGAGTGCAGAGTAAGGAGCCCCAGCCTCAGAGTAGCCCTATGATGAGAACCTGCAGCTGGAATCAGGGAAGCCAGCCTGCACCTCCAGAGCACAGTCCACAGATGGTAAGGGGGTAGGGGAAGATTACAGAAATCTCTCTACTCTACCTGGGGCAGGACTCTGCTGTTTGCCCACACTCAGATCCAGGTTGCAGTTTGGGCTTTGATGCTACAATAGCTCACCAGAGAACTGTTTCATAGCTCCAAGGCAGAGAGAAGTGCCTGTGGTCATCTACACATCATAGCACAGGCAAGAGAGCATAAGACCTTGGAGGGATAAATGTCCCAGTGGGTTGTCCCAAAAAGCCCCCAAAGCCTTGGACAGCCAGTAAATTAGTCATAGGCTGAGGAAATGAGTAAACAAAAGAAAAAGAAGAATCTTACCATAGAAAATTACTTTGGTCTCATGGAAGATTCAAAAGATGACAAATGATAAGCTTCTGTGTCCAAATCCTCTAAGAGAAATAGTAAATGGGCTCAGGTTATGGATGAGCTCAAAAAAGACTTTGAAAGCAATTAAGGGAGGTATGGGAAAAATTGGGAAGGGAAATGAGAGTGATGTAGATAAATCATGAAAACCAAATCAGCAGCTTGGAGAAAGAAATACAAAAAAAAATATGCTGAAGAAAATCATATATTAAAAACCAGTTTAGGCCAAATAGAAAAAGCAAAACAAAAGGCAAATGAGGAGAATGCCTTAAAATGCAGAACTGACCATTTGGAAAAGGAGATAAAAAAAGCTCTCTGAAGAAAATAACTCCCTCAAATGCAGAAAGGAAGCTGATGACTTTTTGAGAAATCAGGAAGAACTAAAACTCTTCCGAAAAAAGTCAAAAATTAGAAGAAAATGTGAAATATCTCATTGGAAAAACAACTGATCTGAAAAATAGATCCAGAAAAAATAATTTAAAATTAGTGGGCTACCTGAAAGTCATGACCAGGAAAAGATTTCATTTTTTTAAGAAATAATACAGCAAAATTGCCCTGAGATTCTAGAAGCAGGGGATAAAAATAGAAATTGAAGGAATTCACAGATCACCTTCTGAAAGAGATCCCATAAGAAAAACTTCCAGGAACAGTATAGCTAAATTCCAAAACTTCCAAGTCAAAGAGAAAATAGTAAAAGCTGCCAGAAACAAATAATTTTAATACCTTGGCTCTATAGTCAGGATTACACAGGATCTGGCAACATCTGCATTAAGGGTTCATAGGGATTGGAATATGATATTCTGGAAGGCAAAAGATCTTGGTTTACTACCGAGAATCAACTACCCAGCAAAACTAACCATTTTCTTTCAGGGGAAAAGATGGACTTTCAATGAAACAGGGTGTTTTCAAACTTTCCTATTGAAACAAAAAGAGCTGAACAGAAAGTTTGGTCTCCAAGTATAGGACTCTGGTGAACCATAGAGGGAGTGGAAGAGAAGGATCAACTATGAGGAACTTGATGATATTGAACTGTTTGTACTCCTGTATGGGAAGAAGATACTGATAACTTGTATGAACTTTGTCATTTATAAGAGCTGTTAGAAGGAGCATATATAGATAAGACATAAGAAGGAGAAGAAATTTAATGGTATAATATAGTAAAAAGATGGAGTCAATGTGTGATAAAGGAAAGTACTGGGAGAAAGATAAAGAGAAGGAAGAAGGACTAAGATATTTCACATAAGATTTAAGAAAAAGCTATTTCAATGGAGTGGAACAGGGGAAGGTAAGGGGGAATGAGTGAGCCTTCATGCTCATCAAAAATGGCTCATAGAGGAAATAACAAACCCACCTAATAGGGTATAGAAATATATCTTACCTTAGAGAAAAATGAGAAGAGATGGGATAAGGGGGATAAGGGGGGAATGGGGCGGGCAAAGGGGGAATAGGTGATATAAGAGAGGGCAGATTGAGATACTCAGATACAACACACTTTTGGACAGGGACAGGATGAAAAGTGAGAGAGAATAGAATAAATGAGAGTGGGAAGGAATAGTTTGGAGGGAAATACAGCTAATAATAGCATCTATGGGAAAAATATTGAAGCAATTTCTCTGGTAGACTTATGATAAAGGAGGCAACTCACCCCAGAGACAGAGCCATTGGAATATGAACACAGAATGAAGTACATATTTTTCTCTTACTACTCTTTACTCTTATAACAAGATTATTGTAATAATATAAAACAAATAAACCAAAAAAATTTAGAAAAAGAATTATATTGCAAACATCAACTTCATTTGTAGAATGTAGAGGAGACATACTAGAAAGCAATTCATCTAAATAGAATTTGTTAGTAAATTGCAAGCTCAATTGAAAATAATTGATATGACTGCCAAGAAAGTTAATGCCATCTTAGATCGTATTAAAGAAATACACTACTGTGTCTGGGATTAATGTTTACTCTCATGGTCAAACCAGATTTTAAACAACTTGGATTTTTAAAATTATAATATTTGTACCTCCCAGTAATTCTGGAAAGTAGATCCTATTATTTTTTTCCATTTTCCAGATTAGGAAAAATGAGGTAAATAGAGGCTAAGTGCTTTACTCAGGGATATGCAGTTCATAACTGTCTGAGTTTGGATATGAAGTCAGGAATAGAAGCCTTCCTGGCTCCAGGCTAAGCTCTCAATCTACTATTCAACCTAATTGTTCAGAAAGATCTGAATTCAAATCTGACCACAATCTAGTCTGTGTGACCCTAGGCAGTTCATTTAACCTGTGTCTATCACAACTTTTTCATCTATAAAAAAGAGATAATAATTGTACTTATATTCCAGGCTTATTATAAAGATAAAGTAAATATGATTTATAAAGCAGTCTGCAAACCTTAAAGTTATAAATAAATAGGGGTGGCTAGGTGGCACAGTGAATAGAGTACCAACCCCGAAGTCAAGAGTACCTGAGTTCAAATCCAGCCTCAGTCACTTAATAATTACCTAGTTGTGTGGCCTTGGGCAAGCCACCTAACCCCATTGCCTTGCAAAAACTGAAAAAAAAGTTATAAATAAATAGTAACTATTTTTTCTAGAGGTAAAAGAAATTTCATAGTCCATCAAGAATGACTACTCATATTATAGATGAGAAAACTCAGACAAAGGAAGATTAAATTATATAACCAGTGTTCCATAATTAGTAATTGTAAGAATCAGAATTTGATTCTTGGTCCTCTGAATCAAGAACCTATGCAATTTTTCCTACAATATGATCACAGAATGACAACATTGGAAGAGGACGGGATCAAGAATTCTTAGGAGAAAATAATCTAAGCAAAGAGATAATAATAAAAAGCATGACCTTATCTGGCTATTCATCAATGTGGGGTAGGGGTGGGAAACACAAGAGGAACTAGATATGGGTAAATTAGACCTCAAAGTTATCACCGAGACTTAGTATGCCCAAAAGACAAATAGCAGATTAGAGAGGTGATGGAGAATCTGTACATATTTTTGAATACATTCTCTGATTAGAGAGGACAGTTAGATGGCACAGTGCTGGAAGACTCAGTCAGGAAGACTCATTTCCATGAGTTCATATCTGACCTCAAAGACTTATGAGTGTGATCCTGGCTATACTGACCACTCTTGTTTTTTCAGTTCCTCATCTGTAGAAAGAACTGGAGAAGGAGATGAACCATTCAGTATCTTTTCCATGAAAACCCAAATTGGGGTCACAAAGACTCAAAAACAATTGAAAATGCTTTAATAAGGATGCTCCTATGAGAATAGGCATGTAGATCATTGGGGTGTGAATAAATAGAGGAAAAATCAGAAAAGATGTGATTAAGTCATCTAGATCAAAAAGAAAAAATAATGATAAATTTAGGAAAAATACCAAACCTAGTATGTTGTTACTTTTTATTTGTTCTGTGAGCAAAAACCAGTCTCAGCTTGTTTTGCTGTTTTTTTCCCATGGAACATGTCTCCTTGTCCTTGTTCCCCCTCCATTAGAGTTTATGACAAGCCTATTCACGGAGGAGAAAACTAACCAAAGAGGTCCTGATGGAGACAGTTTACTCTGTCCAGTTGCCTTGAGGCTCTGAGTCTCATAATCAAGTCACATTCTCAAAAGGAGAAATTGAAAACTTTTAGTACACCTCCTCATTAAATGTCTTCCAATCAGAATTGAGTTTCACATGTAAGAGGAGCTGCCTGTCAGAAGGTACACACCTGACTTAAGGTGTTTCAGAGTCTCCCTTAGGGTCTTTGGCTATTGAAATAAACCACTGACCATCAATTTATTGATTATTACTTAGCCTATTCAGTAAATTGATTATTAATTACCTAGAAGCTATTTCTCAGGAATTTCATTCATCATTGCTAATACATAGAAAATGGAATCAAGAACAGTTAATTGAGGATGAATAAAAAAGGGGATTCATGGTACTATAACAATGCCACATGTGACAAAAATCAGAATGAACTAAATTAAAGCTCATGATAACTGTTAAAGTTATCAACAAAGTCTGGAGGGGATTTTTTTTGCTTTGGTTTGTTTTTTTGATTTATTAAAAGTAAAGTGAATGATAAAATTAGGCAAAATACTATTTATAGCAAATGGAATGATGGTGGATAAAAGGCAAAATTATTTAACTTATCTGTCACAAACTAAATATGTAACCCTAGGAAAATCATTGAATCTCTTGCTAAATAATGCTTTAAGACTATAACTTAAAGAGAAAGTGCTGCTTTGCATTGGGAGAGGCAGTTTCTTTCCTGGGAAATCCCACCCCCATAATTAAATTACACTTCCAGTCTATGTTCTTTACCTTACTAAGAAACGTAATGTTCCAACTAGAGAAGAGAGAATAAAATTTCCTACAAGGAGCAGAATCTCAATATGTGCCAAAATATATAATAATTTATGAAAGAATTATATCCCATAGTACTGGCAGGATCATTTAGATATGTTTAGTGAAACATTATTGATGATAGTTGTATAAGTAAGGAGAAGTGTTAAAAGCAGGTCTAAGAAAAGAAAAAAAGTCTGAATTGTCATATAGAAAAAAAATTATTTTTCTTACCCATTGTAGTGCTTTACTTCATTGCTAGCAATATTCTAGTACATATGGTTTAAAATGTTGGTTTGTGATCATATACAAACAGAATCCGTGAAAGCTAAAGGTCATGGAAAGACTTGGAAAAAATGATGAAGTGTGAAGAAACAAAACCATGAGAACAGTGTATACAGTACCAGTAATATCATAATAAGAATGAGTTTGAGGGACTAAGTCATTTTACTATTCTAAATACATGAATCAAAAATAAAACCTGATGAAAGATACTATCTGTATCCAGAGAGAGAATTGATAATTAAAAGTATGTATAGAATAATTTACATACATGTAAATATGTGTATGAGCATGTATCTAATGGTAGCTATCTATTGGGTGGGGAGAAGGGAAGGAAAAAAGGAAGAAAAAAGGATAAAAGGAAATGATAACTTTGCTATATATTTGGAGATAATAGCAAATTATAGTTGGTATATATAATTTAATGTGCAATCTTCTTTTTTATTATACTGTGCTATGGCAATTCTTGTTTTGTCTCTTGAACTGAAAATAAAATAAATGAATAAAAAAGAGAATGAAAGGTTAGCATCAAAAAGCTAAATGACAAATAGTATCTATCTAACTTCTGGGACCTCTGGATTGCACTATGGCTAAAAGGCTCCAGCTGGCTTTCCTTCCTCTTTTGTCTACTGGCTTTCTCCCCACCACCACCACCCGCAAGAGACAGACCTTCACTGAAGATCCTTCACAATGTCTACCTTTGAAAACTTATTTGAATCTTCTCTTTTTCTTCATGGGATTTGTAGTTAGAACGTCAGAATAGAAGCTCCATTTATCTTTGGGAGGGTAAAGCTCCAAGAACATGTTCATTTCTGGCTCGGTCCTGGAAGTCCAAGGACAAATAGTATCATGCCAGACATACTTCATCTCCATTTTTGACAGAATCACTAACCTGATAGATTGAGGGAATGCATTTTCATTGAAATCTAGGATTCATCAAGTCATCTGATGAAGTATTATATTATAACAGTAAGAAATATAAAAGAATGTGAGCTAAACAAGAGTACACTCAAGAAAATTTGGAACTCATTAAACGACAAGCTCCCAAGGGCATCCTTTAATAGATAAATATTGTCTTAGAGAAGAATTTTTTGAAAGTTTCTCAGAGATTTCCCCAGATTTTGACATTTGCTTATTCTTTTTTTATTAATCAGTGATTTGAAAGAAGGTATGCATGGCATGTTTACAATTTTACTGAATAATAGGGTCAGAGTTCTCAAGGTCTAGTATATTAAACTAGAATTAATTAAATTCTCCAAGGATGTATTAAGTGTTTCCTTTTGGGGGTAAGAGGTGGAGGCAATTAAAGCTAAGTGACTTGCGCAGAGTCATACAACTAGTAAAAGCCGGTGTCTGAGGCTGGATTCAAACTCAAGTTCTTCTGACTTCAGGGGTGGTGGTCTATCCACTGTACCATCTAGTTGCCCCTAATACCCCTTCTAATATGTCACTTGCTGTTCTAGGTGCTAAAGCCAAAAAAATGAAAATGAGAAGTAAATCTTACATTACATAGCATGAATTCAATAGGAAAAGGGAGGCAAGATAGAAAGGAGTTGCAGAAAAGGCAGGAGAGGAGCAAAGATCCCAATTTATAACCCCAAGATACTATCTTTGGGGAGACACATCACTACAGTGATTCAAAAAAAGCTTCCCATGGGATATGACAAATGAATTGATCCTTGAAATTAAGCCAAAATTCTAGATAGGTATCAGTGAAGAAGAAGAAGGTCATTCTGGGCCTGAGGAAAAATTGTGCAAAATAATGGAGGTAGGAAATGAGGTAATGAGTTTGGAAAAGAACCTTAAGTAGGTTAGATTAGTTGAAACATAGCATACATGAAATGGTATCATGTGAAATAATTCTGTGATGAGAAGCCACAGTCAAATTTAAAATGGAAGAACAAGTTTAAAAGTTTATACCTTACCTATAAACAGTGGGGGAGTCAGTGAATTTTGTTGAGTATGATAGTTACATGAGTAAACTTAAGCTTTAAGAGGGGAGGAAAAGAGCATCAATTTTATAATTAGGTGAAGAATGAATTGGAAAATAGAGATAATATAAGCAGAGTTACCAATTTGAATGCCTTTCCAATCATCCAGGGAAAAATGTTATAAATGTTAAAAAGCAAATGTGGTAGGACTAAAGGGTCTGGTGGTCTTATGAGTAGAATAGTGGGATGGAGGAGAGATGCTGTTGTGGCAGAATTGACAAGACTATGCAGCTGCTTGGAAATGAGGAGTGAAGCTGTGCATTGAAAAGAATAATAGTGCAATTAATAAGAAGGAGGGATAGCTTTAGGGAAAAAGATAAAGACTGATTTGGGATATGTTGAGTTTGAGATGACTATAAGATAGGTCAAAATTTTTAGCAGTCAGTCAATGATACAAGACTAAAGCTCAGAGAAAAATAGGTATGGGACCAAACCAAGAGTTTTTTTTTTAATTTATTTCATAAATCTGCATAACTCAAGATTCCAGGCTAATATGAAGAACACAGACATTGAAAATATAGGCAGCCAGATTTCTGAGAACCATTGAAAGCCTGCATGTTCCCTGAAGAGCTAAATGTAGGTTTTGAGTGGGGTACTTAATTGTCAGAGTAAGCATAAGACTATCAAGGCTTAGTCTGTATGAAAAATAGTATCACTGCCTTAATTCGACAAAGCATTTTGCATAACCCCAAGCATTCTATAAATTTCAGTTTTTATTGCTAATCTAATTCCATAGTAGAATACCCTGGGAGTGGTTCGACTATTTCCATGATCTTAGAAAAAGAATGGAAAGGAAATGGAAAGAAAGGGGAAGAAGAATACAGTGAGGTCAGGGGACAGGAAAAGAAAATAAGGGAAATTTTTCTTACATAATTAGTGAACTGGTCAAAAGAATGAAGCACACATGTATTTACACATTTTGGATACAGAAATACTTTTCACTCAAGAAAATAAAAGGGAAAGGGTAGAAGTAGGAAAGGGAAAATAGATAGAAGATATATTAAGGGAGAGATTATTCCTAAGCAAACAAACTCTAAGAAAGTAGAAACATATTTATAACTTTTTGGTATCAAAGAATAGGAATCTGAGAGATGATGAAAATAGGGAACAGATACACATTTTAACTTATAAATCTTATAGAATAGTATTGTGCTAGATTCTTATCAGTGTAATGACCAACAAGGATTATAGTTGACTGATGAAGAAATATTTTACCTATCTCCTGATAGAGTGATAAAGGGTTCAAAATGCAGAATTTTAGTATATATATTTTTGAACATGGTAGTATGGAAATTCATTTTAATTGACTATACATGTTTGTAATAGGTTTTATTTTTCTTGTGTTCTCAATTAGGTTGTGGGATGGAAAGATAGGAAAGTGAATCTTAGATAAGTACAACATTTAAGAAAAGAAAATATAACATCCCAGTTATGTAGTTGAAAAGGGGAATAGTATTTTACTCAACAAATAATTTTCTTACTATAAAGATTAAAATAGTTTGGACTTTTTCATGCGATGCCACTGAAAGTGTCTCAAGGACGTCCAAGGGTCCATGGCCATACTATTGTGCACCATTTTGTTAGAGAAGTTCATATTCTAATATAGGGGGAAGCTTGATTGTTTGTCCCTGAATTCAAATTTAATGTCTCCAAGTGCCATCTAGCTGCCTTAGAGGTCACTAAAGAACATTGAGCAAAGATGACTCACAGTGACTATGATAGAGGATTCTATAGAGGTGCTGTAGTTCTGTGACTGTCCTTTAACAACACAAAGGCTCTAGACCTTTTGTCCTACCACCACCTTGCTTCCTAGTCCCAATGATAGATTCAATATGGACAGGTACTTGAAAGGTAGTGTTCAGTCTATAGGAGACTGACTGATTTATGGTACTTTTCAATAAATAATTCAGAGGATAAATAAAAGACAAACTAAATTTGTTTAAACTCCAGAGCTGATGCAAATGAACAATTAATTTCTGTTAACATATGAAAAAACAGATCAGAATGAATATCATGTATCAAACACAAAGCAATAGCAAGTAGCAAAGAGGAAAAAAACAAAAACAAAAATCACCAAATTAAAAGATCAAATGCTAGGAATGAATGTCTGTACCTTGGTCACACTTCCCATAAATATGATACTATGTAATTTATAAAAGCACTTCCCAACAATTTGAAACCATCTCCCTTATAAATCACAGAGTACCAAAGGATATTATAGAATTAGTATTTAATCATTTTTTCTATCACAACTCATCCAAAAATGTTACCCTTACAGAGCACTGACCATGACATTTAAAGTCTTCATCCAAGTTCTGGCTCTGATATTTAGTAGCTGTGTGATAATGAGCAAGTAAAAGTCTCTGAGAGTTTCAATATCTTTATTCATAAAGTGAATTTAAGAATCCTGAGATGCTGTGAGAAAGGTGCATAAAATTTTGGAGAATTGTGATCTCAAGGACAGCTAGGTAGCAGAATGGATAGAGCACTGGCCCTGGAGTTGGGAGGACCTGAATTCAAATCCAATAACAGAAACTTAATAATTGCCTAGTTGTGTGGCCTTGGACAAGTCACTTAATCCCATTGCCTTGAATAAATAATTTTTTTTTAAAAAAGAGAGAAATGTGATCTCTCCCTATAGGCCCTCTAGTGTTGTCTCACTTTGGGAAGAATTAAGATAATGCTTTAAGGGGAAGTACTGGCATTCTTCTGAAAATACGTATTTCTTTCAAGAATACCTATATCACAATTTTTCATTTGAAATAAAACATGAAACTGATAGAATCCAGTTATTAAAAGAGCAAGATATTCTGACATTGGAATAGGAATATGGCATCATGGAAAGAAATTTCAATTTGAATTTGGGAGATTTGGGTTCTTCAACTCAGTACCTTCATCTGTCAAAAAAAGGAAATTAGATTGGATTTTCGGATACAGAGATGGAAGAAGCCTTAGAAGTCATCTGGTTCAAATTACAAATTTTACAAATGAAGGAACTGAGACTCAAGAAGTTTGATGACTTGCTCAAAGACATGCAGGTTGTAAAAGATAAGATAGTGCTCTTTCAACTGTAATATGTTGACTACCTTAGATCATCCTTTCTGAGTTATTATCCTAATTCTGGATTGGAACTACTTGAAAAGGTATGATTACCTCTGACTTCTATGAAGAAAATTGTTTATATGACCTTTGACATAAAACCCTGAGCAACTCAAATAGCATTATATTAACGAAGTATTGTATATGACTGAATGTTAGTAAGGAAATGATTTTATCCCTAGGGACACAGATATTTTGAGTATAAGAAACTGAATAGAGTTTATGCTAATACTGGATTTTTAAGTTATTTGAGGATAGGGACTATGTCTTTCTGTCTTCTTAGTACTTTGAACAGAATTTAATATAATAAATGTTGCTTTAATGAGCAAATTGTGAATGAATGAATTTTCACCAAATGAGTAATGAAAACTATCCAAATCAGTGAATAACCATTTGTTCATATGCCAGTTACTGTGCTAATAAATGAGCATACAATAGGCAAAAGAAAAGTAAACCCTGACCTTAAAGAATTTACAATCCAAGTAGGCAAGAAATACACAAAAGAAAACTGTCATTGAGATTCAAAATGAATGCAACTGAGTATGAAAGGAAAAGTTGTCTATATGATTAAGCATTTATTCAGTAGGAATAAATATCATATGTCCTTTAGAATAAATATCATATGTTTATTTTTTTTTCATGTCTTCAATGGGGAAGGGGAGAGTTAAAGTCTAACACTGAAACACACCAGCTGTTGAGCAGGTGGGTTTATTGTAGCCAGGTAGTTTGAAATGTACCAGATCACCTTTCAAATACAATAAGGTATCTTCTAATTTGTAAATCTTGATGCAAAAAATCATTACAAAACTTCAGGTGAATCCAATTATATCACTTTTTTTTTGTTCACAAGATAGATCCAGATAACCAAGGAATATTTCTACAATGACCTTTCATGAGATGGGGAAGAATGGCTAGACACATAGTCTAAAAAAGAAGCTAGACTTTTTTTCTCCCATAAGTTTAAAGTGAATCAAATGTATGATAAGGCAACTGAAAAAAAGATAATGCAAATTTAGACTGCATAAAAAGGGGTAAGTACCACAGTGAATAGCCCAACAGACTTTAAAGTCAGAAAGACTTGAATTCAAATCCTGCCTCAGATACTTACTTGCTACCTGATACTGGAAGTCACTTATCTCCTCCATGCTTCAGTTTCCTCATTCATGAAATGAGGTTAATAAGTGTACCTACCTCATATGTGACAATAAAATGAATACACATTTATAAAGAGCTTTTTTAAAACTTAAAACATTATATAAATGATAATTTAAAAAAAAAACACTTAGGGAGTACTTTAACCACTGTACTTAACCCATATTTTATGAAAGATACTAATATCCTAGATCACATAGAGAGGTGGGCTTTGAGGAACTCTGAAGTATATTTAAAGATCATCTTGAAGAAAAAGGGATCTTAAATGTGAACAGAAGTCTAAGCAGAGATATGACAGCTAATAAGTATTTGAAAAGGCATCATATGGAAAAGGGTTCAGACTTGTTCTTCTTGGTCTAAGATGTCAGAAGAAAAATCCATGCTTGGAAGTCACACGGAAGGAAATTATACCTTGATATAAAAAAACCAAAGTACAATGGAAGTAATGAGTCCCTTCACTCTGGAGGTCTTAAAACAAACAAATAAATAGTCAAGCATGTGTTCAAGCAAAGAAGGAAGGAAACATTTGTTGGTTAAGTACCTTCCACATTCTAGACATTGTGCCAAGCACTCCACAATTATTTCATTTGATAGATAAACAACTCAGAGAAAGTTACCATTTTTTTAAGAAACATTATTTAATGTTAAAATTCCATATCCTCAAGCAAGGGTCATAGTGCTGGAGTCAAAGCAGAGGGACCTTCCACAGAGCCTCACATGCCAAAAAGGAGGATGAAGTCTGCCCTCAAACAGAAGAGCCCCATAGCTTTAGATAGGGTAAAGCCCAGAAAGGCATAGGAGAAGAGTTGCTGCTCGAGGGATGGGTTCCTGGCATAGCCAATGATTAAACTGCTAAACCCCATCCGGATACCTGTGCCTGAGCCAATCACCCCAACTAGGGTGGTCCCAGCCCCAATGAATTTTGCTGTTGTGTAGCAATGGTCTGGAACTCCAAATGGGCCAGCTGGAGCAGGATACTGCTGTAAGTGGGCTGTTCTGACCTATTCTGGACAGATGCAGACACAGGCCTGACCAGACCCCTGGTATAGCCGTTTATCAGGACTGAAGAAATGAGGAGTGCCCCTGTGGACTGCATTCTGCTCTATATATTGCATCTCTCTCTCTCCTTCCTGCTCCCCAAGGTCCAGCCTGCCACAGCTCCCACCAGCTTGGCTGAAGTATAGTTACTATTAATAGCCATGCTTTGCCAAGGAAGGTAAATAGAGGTTAAGTGACTTACTCAGGGTCACACAACTAGTAAGGCTGGATTTGAACTCAAGTCTTCCTGACTTCTGTTTCAGCACTCTATCACCAGTTGTTTCTACTGAGCTTATTATAAATGTGGAGGCTTTTTTTTCAGGTATTCTTTTAAGATTATATATCCAGTCATATTTATCTGTGTAGAGAGGGATCAGTGTGAAAGACTAAATGATCTCAGAGATTCTTTATATTTCTGAGATTTTATTCTTTATTAGCATTCCTTGTCACCTGAGAGACAGTGCAATAAAGTGGATTGGGTATTGGACTAAGAGTCAATAAAATTAGATATGACTCTTTCAAGTTAGGCAATTCATTTCATCCTTCAGATCCTCAGTTTTCTTATTTGTAAAATGAGAATAATAATAACAGAACCGACTTGTTGTGAAGAACCTATGTTAAGGCTTTTATTATCCTTCAATTGCTATATAATTTCACTGGAAGTATGATGCGATGAGAAAAAGAATTGTATGTGGAATCATGGGATGGCAAATCAATATTTTTTTAATACCTACTTTTCACCAGACACTGTGCTAAATGCTAGGTATAAGGTTAAATCCCACTCAATTCATTGTGACTTTGTCTAAATTAATTAACCTATTTGTGTCTCAGGTTTTAATATGGAAAATGAAAGGACTGTACTATATAGCCTATATTTCACTTTGGTTGGTTGATTCTTGTCCTTCATTGTAGAAGATCAAAATGATCACTACACTTGAGACAAATTACAGTGTGTCCAACTGTGGTTGATCAGATCAATATGAACTCAGAATGCTCTACCACAGTTTGGGTACAAATAGTCCATGTAAACACCTGTGGTGGAGACTCTAAACTTATCGATGTCCTTTCCTTTAAGCTGCTTCAATTCTGCCTTCCTCATGGAGTGCAGCCCCCTCACTGATGAGGGCACACCATGCTGGGCTGTTCTGTATCGCTTCTTCTGACCCCCTTGTGAGTGCTCAATCTGTGTAAGTTCTCCATAAAATATATTTTTGGGCAAGCCTATATCTGGAATTCTAATAATATATTCAGCCCTTCATAGTTGCACTCTCTGTAGTAATGCTGGAATGTTAGTCAGTTTAACTCGAGAATGGACCTCGGTGTCTGGTCATGGTAATGGTAGACTGTCCAGGTTTCACAGGCATATAGCAATGAGGTCAGTACAACAGCTCTGTAAACCTTAAGGTTGGCAGTCAGTCTAATAAGTCTTCTCTCCCACATTTTCTTTCAGAGCCTCCCAAATACTGAGCTAGCTCTGGTAATGTGAGTGTCAACCTCATTGTCAATGTGTACGTCCTTGGAAAGGACACTGCCAAAGTAAGTGAACTTGTCTACAGTACTCAAAATTTCTCCATTTGCTGTAACCAATGGTTCCATATACGGATGGCATGGTACTGGCAGATGGGGCATGGGTACTTTCTTGGTGTTAAATTGTTAGACCAAAATTAGCGCATGATGCATACTTTGTTGCATCTCAACTTCAGAGGCTGCAATGAGTGTCCAATCATCCGCAAACAAGATCATGTACCAACACTCCCTCCACTTTGGTCTTGGCTTGTAGCCATTTCAATTGAAAGAATTTGCCATCAGTGCACTAGCTGACCTTGAGGGCATGTTCATCCTCAGTGAAGGCATTTGATAACATGGATGAAAATATCATGCTGAAAAGTATGAGAATAAGGACATAGCTATGTTTTACTCCATTGGTGACTGGGAAATCTCAAAAGCATTGTCCACTATCCAGAACCCAGGCATGCATATCAACATAGAACTGACATAAAAGACTGATGAACTTCTCCAGGCAACCAAATTTTGACATAATTTTCCATAAACCTTCATGACTCATAGTATCAAAGACCTTGATCAGATCTATAAATATTGTATAAAGACCTCTGTTCTGTGCCTGGCATTTTTCCCAGAGTTGACTCTTTCTGAACACACATTGGCTCTCAGGAAGGTGACCAACTTCCAGATGAAGGATTGGCCTATTGACAAGGACTTGGACAAGAATCTTACCAGCAATGACTAAATCACCCCTGTTATTGTCACAGAACAATCTATTCCCATTACTTTTATAGAGATAGATGATGGAAGCTTCCTTGAATTCTTGGGAGATAATCCCCTCATGCCATATAACCTGGAAAATTTCAGTCAGTTTTTGTATGAGTAATGGACCCCCACCTCATAGATCTCAGTTACAATAGAAACAGCACCAGGTGCATTGCCACTTGAAAGGAGCTTAATAGCATTCAAAACCTTTTCTTCAATTAGAACTTCAGGTAGGGACTGATTGACTCCAATTTGAGGTCATGTTCAATGGCTTCTGCATTGATTGATAATGGTCTCTTAAGAACACTATGGAAGTAGTCAACCCATCTCTCTAGGATAATGTCCCTATCATTACTCAATTGGATCTATCAGTACTGAGTAATTGAGATACACCATATAGCTTTTGCCTATAAATAGCCTTCAGGGCATAATAAAAGCATTTTAGTTTGTTACTGTCTTCATAATAGTCCAATTTAGATGTATAGTCAGATGTGATAATTTCAAAATATATATATATATATAAATAATTTAGATTACATTCTTTTTAATATATTCTTATTATCTAATAAGAATTTATTGTTCTAGTAGATATCCATATTAATCACACATTTCTTTTAACTGTTATAAGAGGATCTTTAATATTTGTCCAGAAAATATTGTCAAAATAATGCATTGTCTTTTTCAGTAAATGCTTCTTTAGTATAGATGGGAGACCAATTTCTTCCCACTGGGACCAATTGGGTCTATGTTTCCCTAATTGACTTAGGCTATCACCCTTTATGTCTAAATGATAGACCCATTTTAACTTTACTTTGATATATAGTGTGAGTTGTAAGTCTGTCTATTGTCTGCCAAACTGCTTTCCAGTTTTCCCAGCAAGTTTTAATAAATAGTACATTCTTGCCCTCCATACTTGAATTTTGGGTTGATCGGATATTTGATTATTATGTTAGCTAAATAGTATGTATCTAATCTATTCTACAGATGCACCCTTCTATTTATTAGTCAGTATAAGAGTGCTTTCTTATGATTACCATTTTGCAATATGGTTGAAATCTAGAACTGTTAGAACACTTCCATTCACATTTTTCCCTGATTCTCTTTGTATTCTTGATCTTTTTCCCTTCTAGATGACTTTTTTATATTATTTTTTCCAACTCTATGAAATAATTTTTGATAGGTTGATTGGTATAGCATTGAATAAGTAAATTAATTTAGGTAAAATTGTGACTCTTATTTATTGACTCAACATACCCATGAGCAATCAATATTTCTCCAAGTATTTTTAGATCTATTAATGTGAAAAGTGTTTTATAATTGTGTTTATATTATTTGGGGGTTTGTCTTGGTAGGTAAACTACAGTATTTTATATTGTCTGCAGCTATTTTTAAATAGAATTTCTCTTTCTATGCCTTACTGCTGCATTTTGTTGTTAATATTTAGAAATAATTATGGTTTAGTTGGTGGATTTATTATAGAACTTGCAACTTTGATGAAATTGTTAATTATTTCAAAGAGTTTTTTGGTTTATTATCTAGGGTTCTCTAAACAACATCATATCCTCTGTTAGGATCGATAATTTATTTCCTTGTGATCTATTTTTATTCCCTCAATTTCTTTTCCTTATTTTGTTATAGCTAGCATTTCATCTTATAATTCATATATATATACATACACATATATATATGTACTTTTCTGTTAGATAAGACAACTTTGTTGTTCTTAAGATTAGATATTGACTGACAAATTCAGATCTTACAGTCAGTCATGGCATGTCTTAGGAATTCTTGGTTCTTTCAGTTGCATCATCACCCCACCCAGTAGTGCTGCTCTTTTCTTTTCTTTGCTTCTTATTGTTTTCTTGATTGACATTTTATTTTATTTTTCCAATAACATGTTATGAACGATTGTCAGCATTCATTCATCTGCATATTTAGAAGTTACACATTTTTATACCACCCTCCCTTTCCACCTCTATCCCCTCAGTGGAAAACAGGCTAGTAAAAGTTGTACATGTTCATTTGTGTTCAAAATGTTTATATATTAAACATTTTGGGTATGAGGACTAAAGAATAAAGAAAACCATGGGATAGAAAAGAAAAATATGAGAAGTTTTAAACAAGTGAACATAGTATCCATTCAGATTCTATGGGCTGTTTTTTTTTTTAATTTAAATATTTTGTTTTGATTTCCTCTGAATGTGGGAGATGTTGTCCATAATGGGCTTGTTCTAGATCTCTGAACTGTTGAGAGGAGCTGCCATCAACATGGTCAAATGTTTGTTGTTAATGTATACAATGTCCTGGTTCTGTTCCCCTCAGTTCATGTAATTCTTGGCAAGCTACACTAAAGTTCAACCATGAATTGTTTCGTATAGAACAATAGTATTTCATAGCATAATATGCCTTCCTTTCTTTAACCATTCCCCAATTGATTCCCTAATTCCTCTCAATTTCCAATTCATCATCACTACAAAAAGAACTGCCACAAATATATTTTGAACATGTGGGACTTTCTCCATTTTTTATAATTTCTTTTGGGTATAGGCCTAGTATTGGTATTGATGGATGAAAGGGTATGATCAGTTTCATTGCTCTTTGAGCATAGTTCCCTATCGCTCACCAGAATTGTTGTATTAGTTCATAGCTCCACCAACTAGGCTAATGTCCCAGTCTTTCCACAACCTCTCCATAATTGATCAGTTTTCCCTTTAGTCATCTTAGCCAATCTGACAGATATAAGATGGTACCTCCTGGTTGTTTTAATTTGCATTTCCCTAATCATTACTAATACAATATTGAATAATGTGATAATCAACATCTATCTATCACCCATCATTTTGCTAGAAAGGCTTCTAGTTTGTTTGCATTCCTGATAAAGCTTATTCTTGGCTTTAGATAAATGCTACGTATTATTTTAAGGAAAGATCTTTTTATTGCTATGTTTACTTGTGTCACTAACAGAAAGCATTTTCTTAAAACTTTTTCCACATTTATTAATATAATGGTATAGTTTTTATTGTTTTTGTTTCCAATGTGATCAATTATGTTCAAAATTTTTCAAATGTAGAACCAGCCTTATATTCCTGGTATAAATCATAGATGTTCTTAATTTGATTTTTGTGATATATTACTGTTATCTTGCTACTTATTTAAAAATTTGCAACAATATTGATTAGGGAGATTGATCTATAATTTTTTTCTTCCTATGTTTTGGTATCAAAATAATTTTTGTATCTGAAAAGGAATTTCGCTGTTTTTTCAAATAGTTGATATAGAGCTGGACTTCTCTCTGATCATAGGGACTTTTACTTAGGCAACTCATTTATGGCTTAAGTTCTTTTTCTAAGACAACATCATTTAATGATTCTATTTTCTCTTCTGTGAATCAGGGCAATTTATATTTTTGTAAATATTCATCCAGTCCAAATAAATTATTAGCTTTATTTGTATAAAATTCATAAAAATAACTCATATTAATTGCTTTGATTTTATCTCCATTGGTGATATACTCCCTTTTGTTCCATTTTTGATACTGAAAATTTGCCTTTCTTTTTTAACAAAATTAATCAATGGTGTGTCTATTAAAATGGTTTTCTTTAATCATAAAATCAGGTCCCAGTTTTATTTAATTTTTTTCAGTTTCAATTTCATTAATATTTATTTTGACTGTAAAGATTTTTATTTTAGTGTTGAATTAGGGATGTTTAGTTCATTCTTTTTCTAATTTGTTTTTTTTAATTTCATGCTCAATTTATTAGTATGTTCTTTTACTTTTTTATTTGCATGTGTATTTGGAAATCAAGCTCTAGGAGGCTAGGTGGTGCAGTGGATAAAGCAGCAGCCCTGGAGTCAGGAGTACCTGGGTTCAAATCTGGTCTGAAACAACTAATAATTACCTAGCTGTGTGGCCTTGGGCAAGCCACTTAACCCCATTTGCCTTGCAAAATACACACACACACACACACACACACACACACACACACACACACACAAACACACACAAGAAACCAAGCTCTTCCTCCTTTGGCTATGTCCCATAAATTTTGATATCTTGTCTCACATTCTTGTCATTCTCTTTAATAAAATTATTGATTGTTTCCATGATTGGTTCTTTGATTCACTTATCTTTTAGTATTAGATTACTTAGATTACAAATAATTTTTAATCTATGTTGCCAAAGCCCTTATTTGAGTCTAATTTTTATTGCTTTGTTATCTTAAAAATGTTTGCATTGAATATTTCTGATTTTCTGCATTTTGTTGTGAGGTTTCTCTGTCCAAATATTAGATCATCTTTTGTGAAGATGATATGTAGAATTGAAGAAAAGGCAAATTTCTTTCCATTTTCTACCCATTTTTTCCATTTTCTGGTTCTAAGAGGAAAAAGTCAAGTATCCACTAATTTATTTTAATTGACTATTTTCACATAACTCATTTAAATTTTCCTTCAAAATTTGGATGCTATGTCATTTGTTACATATAAGTTTAATATTGGCATTATTTACTGTCTAAGGGTCTTTTATGCAAGATGAAGTTTCCTTGCTTATTGCCTTTAAATGGTTCTATTTTTGCATTTGATTTGTCTGAGATCATAACTACTCTTTGTTATACCATGTTCTTTACTTCACATGAAACAAAATAGAATCTCTCCATCACTTGTTTTAATTCCTTTTATGTATTTTTGAAATTTATTGTTAAATCTCTAGGACACATTCAATTTTTGTAAAAGTTCCATGGGGTGAAGAGAAATATGTCCCATTAAAAGAAGCTATAATAAGTCTTTTAGTTCTATTTTCTCCAGAAATTTGTTCAGTTGTTTTTAATCTCCCCAGTATTTATCTTTTTTGGTTAGACATTCTGATTGAAAGAAAGTTTTGAAGTACCCCATCATTTTTTCTAATATTATCTGTCAAATGGTGCTGTCTTTATGAATGTGAAGTCAAGGCATTTGGAGCAAATAATTTTAATATTAATATTGATTTATTTGACTCCTTTCAACATAAGCAATTCCCTTGCTTCTAAATTTTTGTTTTTGCTTTGTCTTATAGCATTATAAAAATTCTTGATGTTTTTGGAATTGACTTGTTTTTTGCCCTATTCCTTGACCTTAAATTTAGTATTTTTTAAATATTCTCCTTATAAGCAACAAATTGTAGAAATTTGTTTTCTCATTGAAACTCTTTTATTTTATTAGATTCTTTAATTCGTTGCATGTAAGGTTATAAGAAATAAGTTTTTTTTATTTTCCTCCATTTGTCTTACCTTTTCAGGTTTTGATTTTCTGTCTTCTGCTTTAATCATAGAAAAAAGTTCTTTCAATTATTTTTAATCTCTTTTTTAAGTGACCCTACTCCCACTGACTCTCTTTATTCCTCCCTAACTCCCTCTTCTTATTTGTTAACCATTTCCCTTCAAATTTCTATTTATATGATCCTTTCTTCTTTATCTAGCTATTTATGTCTTCCCCTCCCCTTTTCTCCTCTGTTAGTCAAGTAATTTCCCTTCTCCTCCCCTTCCATTAGTCCTCTTCATTAATGGTTGTTTTATAATTTAATTTTAAGCTCCTTTTCCAAAATGATTTTTTCCCACTCTCTTCATTATCCATATACTCTTTCTATTTACTCTAAACCCTCATTCTCTGATTCATGACCACTATAAACACCTGGTCTCTCTCTCTCTCTCTCTCTCTCTCTCTCTCTCTCTCTCTCTCTCTCTCTCTCTCTCTCTCCATTCTTTATACAGTAAAATCTTCCCAGACATTCATTCTCAATTTTGCCTTTCAGGTGCTTTCTGCCTCTGCCTTGAAGGGCTTATTCACTATCAAATAATGAAAATTATTGTTGATGTCACAGAGGATATTTTCCTATGGCAGGAACAATATCCCATCACTGATTTATAAAGTTTTGTTGACTTTTTCCACATTTTCCTTCAAAGTCCCTCCCTGTGTCCATATTCTCCCACTCTTCACTTGCCATTTACCCCAGGTCTTCCATCTCTCACTCATCTAGGACAAGTAGACTTTTCAGGCACCAATCCCCCAGATCTCAACCAGTGTAAAGTCTTCCTCTCTCTTCATTCATAGGAGCATTCCCACCTCTGAAGTAAGGTTTCCTTCCTTCCCACTGTTCACCCTTTCGAATCTCTCTCCTCATCTTCATACTGGTTCTTCTCTGAGTCAACAGAAATCACCTTCCTTCCACTCATTTCTGACACTTTATTTGATCCTGTTGGATCAATCACCTCTTTACCCTGCTGCATTCTCCTGTTCCTTTTTCATGTACCCTACTATATTATAATGAAGCCCACAAAAGAAACATTCACTTGTAGGTAGAGTTTAGCCAAATTATTGTATTCATAACTTCTTCTATGCAACCTCCAATATATTTCAACTCTCACACTTGTCTCCTTGTGAAACTTTAGAAATATCTTACTTCCTTCTCATGGTGCTCTGTTACTGTTGATCTATGTATTTATTTACCCTTCCTGAAATTCTGTATTTTAGGGTATCTGAGAAATATATAATCTTTTAAATCCTGGTTTTCTTTCCTTTTTTTAATTTTTGCAAGGCAAATGGGGTGAAGTGGCTTGCCCAAGGCCATACAGCTAGGTAATTATTAAATTTCTGAGGCTGGATTTGAACTCAGGTGCTCCTGACTCCAGGGCCGGTGCTCTATACACTGTGCCACCTAGGTGCCCCCCTGGTTTTCTTTCTAAAGTGTTTCAAGCTCTTCTTTGTTATTGAATATTCATCTTTTGTTCTGTATGGTTAAGTTCAGATTTACAGAACAGATCCTCTTGGGAAGCACCCTAAACTCTAATGCTCTTGAAAACACATTATACTCCCTCCTCCTTTTTCTAGTAGACCTGGAAAAATCTTGCATTTTTGAATATTATTTCCTTTGTGTTTTATGATCTTTCTCTTAATGTCTTGCAGAAAACTGTTAAATTTCACAGTATGTGTCTAGATTTGCAGCCTTAATATTCCCGGGATTTTGGCTGTTGCTATTTTGTTTGCTTGGGGTTTTTTTTTTTTTTGAGGTGACATGTGAATTCATTCAATTGGATTCCATTTCCTTTACTGAGAAATCCTGAGAAGTCTTCTTCTAATATTATTTACATTACAGGTTAAGCTTTTTGTCTAGTTGTGTTCTTCTCAGAGATTTACAATAGTCAATTTGTCTCTATGCAACCTGTCTTTGAGATCTATGTGTTTTGCATGCATAGTGAAAAATTTTCTTTTAGTGTTTTTTCCTTGTTCTTCTTCTTCTAAGTTGTTCATCTCATCCTTGTATTTGCATTCCAAATCTACTGCTCCCTTTTTTGCTTCTTTGGTGAGATTTACTATTGACAACTCAAGTTTTCCGATTTTAATAATTATTTTTGCAATAGAGGACATAAATTCTGCTTTCACAATTCTCATTTCTATTTTAAGCCCCTCAGGAAGGGTCTTTTGTTTCATCAAGGATTAAGACAATTTCCTCCCATTTGAAGTATTTAATCATAGATATTTGAAGTAATTTACCAGATATGGAGGCTATATTTCTTTCTGTTATTATTTTCCCATTAATTTATCTGTTTATGATCAAATTAATTAACACAAAATCTTTGATATTTTCTGTCTTCTTCTTTTCCCATTTTTTCCCTTTTCACTTGTTTCCTGACTCCCTTCCCTCTGACTGTGATTTTCTTAGGAGCTAGATCTTAAAGCATCTTAGTCTCCTCTTTCCTAAGTGACTTTTGGGTGATCATAACTTGTTCTAGCTGGATTCTTCTTTGCAGGTTTGATAGAATGTCCCATTCTCTTGACCTATTCCACTCCCTCTGTTCCTTAGTTCTCTGGCCTGGCAGCATCAACTTAGAGCCTACTGGCATCTGCAGTTCAAAGCTTATTTTCCCTAGCTCTGGCAGCTCAACATTTTGCAATACTGGTGCTTCCAGACTGCAGCCTCTGGCAGACTTTTCCTTTGGAAGGATGCTTGCCAAGGGGGTTGTTGGGGCCATAGCACAATTTTGCAACCCAGAGCCAGTGTTTCTATGGCACTAGAAAAAAGGAAGAGGCCTGAGGCACAGGGATGGGTTTTGATGTAAGCCTTTTTAATGTCCTTGGATCTGCTAGTGTGGCCATGCTTCCAGTCATGTGAGAAGTGGGGAAGAAATATGGAGTTCAGTTCAGATTTTGTGTGAGTCAGAACCTGTGTGCTTTATTTAAAAAAAAAAAACTTTTTTATGGATTTTGGATGTCCCAGACCATGAAAACAGCAAAATTTGCTTTTTCTTGAACATATAAATTTTGTTTAGAGATTTTTGAAAGGTCATAGGAATTGAAAAAAATGTCTAGTCTGCCATTTTGTTGCTCAGAATACCCAGAAGGCCTACCCTTCTTATAATGACCTGTAATGCTTTGGCCAGTGGGAAGATGAGAAGGGTGGCAGAGGCATTAGTTTCTAAATTCATTTGGCCTTTTTATCTCATTTCACTAATCTAATTCTTTGGTTTCCATTTTTTAAACACAAGTTGACAAAAAGCTATATTGAAAAATGACTTTAGCCAACATAATCCTGAGGCTATTTCCAAGACAGAAATGAAAATAAGTTTGAACAAATGACAGCTTCTTACTCTCACTTTTTTTAGAATGTATATCCACATATGAGAAGGAAGAGACATGTTTCTCAGTCAGCATGAAGACAGGATAACACTCAGAGCCTTGACAACAACCTACATATAGAAGAGTTTGACTTTAATTTTATCTTAGAGAATCATGAAATTCTAAATCCTAATGTTATCTGTTTTACTTCTCAGTAGTGAAAATTATACCTTTAGTGATATGATAACTGAGTGGCAATATAGTCTTCTAAGAATTTAGTTTTAAAATCAGAAATTGTTCAACATGGTTATTGGCAGTAGGATTTTTTTCTCAATCCTTATTTTTGGTTTTCTTGCAGACCAGCTTCATGAGTAGCATCTGTTTGTCCTGTATTGTGATCTGAAACCTTGTGAAATAACCTCCCCACTCTATACTCCAAATCACTCCTTGTTGATTTTTGTTTGTTTTCTAGCAGAAGAACTGTAACCCTTGATCTCGCCAAATAATTGGTTATGTGACAATACAAGCCCCTTTGTAATGAACCCTTCTTTGCCTAGAGCATATGTTCAAATGTCATATATTTGACTTCTGTATATGAATACAAACAAAAAAATCCCCAGGTTTTGGAAGAGGAGAAGTTGCCTGCCATGACTATGATGATTTAAGGCTGGATTTCTACTATCTAGATTGATAATGTCAGTGTGATCCAGGAGACATTTTTATGTTTCTTTATTGCCAGTCATAGCACAATACAGTGTGTTATTTGATCAATGATGCTGGTGTAAATCATTATCCATGCTTCATCTCAAACAGAACAAGTGATAGAAGCAAAACTAAAAGAGAAAGGAGGACAGAAGGAGGGGCCCATTATTACACTGGAAGATTCCTCCTGGATTTGAACTTGATTGGATTGAAAAGATTCATCCTTCCTTCTTGTTCCCCTGCTTGGCAGTAGGGGATGCTGTGTTGCTTACATTCAGAGCTTTTGGATGACACATTCAGTGAATAGCTCTGCCTCTTCTAAAGACAGCCATTTCTTCTTTGTGAGGGCCAATGAAGGAGAATAAAGGACAAAATTCAGGTCTTTTCTTTGTCCCTTGCTTCATTGATTAATCTGCATTTATTTCGTGGATGTATTGATTGCCCTCATTGGTGAAGATTAAGGGTTGTTTTTCCAAAGCAAAGAGAGATTTGGCAGTCTTAGTTAATTAGAAATGGAAAACAAAATTAAAATATTTTCCCTGCTCCTACAAACAATATCCCTTCTCCTTTTACTTTTGAAAATGACATCATGAAATTAAGTTCTACTGTAACTTAATCATACTCCCAGGGAGTCTCTGGTCAATGGAGAAATAAAGACAATAATTTACCACAAGTATTCTAAGGCATAGGATCATAGACATAGAGCTGGAAGGAACCTCACAGTCTATCCAATCCAACCTCCTCATTTGACAGATGAGGAAAATGGAGCTCAAGGATAGGCAAGTTTAAATAGATAATAAACTTCAAGGTTGGAATTTGAAACCCTCTCCTTCAACTTCCTTGTTATCATCCTTTCTACTATATCACACTACAAATCATGTAGGAACAGGCAATGAACAAGGATTTTGATAATTATCATGTAACTTTAATATGCTAAACTCGAATAATCTATGTTCCCCAAGGACTTCAGAAAGAATAGATCCAATGAAATGCAATGCCAGATATTTAATATCCATTGGATATATAGCTCAATCTGGCTATTTCCAGACTTTATGGGACTTATACCTGAACCGCTTATGGCTTTCACCCATTTTGACTTGCTCTCCTTCCAATTTTCTTACACAATTTTAATTGTAGACTCTCAAATAAATTTCTTCATTCTCTTCATCTGGGTCAGGAGGAGACAAATTAATCAATGTGATCAAATTGCCTGGATAATTTACAGCATCAACATGATGATAGAAAAATAGATTTTGTCCCCTGTCACTATATCTGTATACTTTTAGGAAGGTTCCTGAAGTCCCTGGAAGAAGTTGATCAGTGATCATAATTAAGAATGACACTAAGTTCTACTTCTTCCAGGAAATCTTGAAAAGACAAAATGAACTAATAAATAACTCAGTGAAGGTACAGACTGGAAGGCTTGAATTCAAAACATTTTGCAATTTTGGCGATGCTGAGCAAGTCACTTAACCTCCTGGAACCCTCAATGTACTTATATGTAAAATAAGACAGTTGAAATTGATGGCCACTCTAATGTAAGAATCCAATGAATACTCCAAACTTCAGTGATTAATATGTCTTTGTGTCTCCTATAGCACTTACAATCTGACTCATACAATTTAGCATGTAATTTTTGTGATTTGTTTAACTTACTATGGTTTTACCTGTATGAACTTTGACTCTTTACCTAAGAGATATATTTTAATATATGTCTTTGAATTCTTCCTATCTATTGCAAATAGCACAGGATTAGGCACATAGGTATATTAGACACATTGCTAATAAATAACTCTAGGTTACGAACCTCATTGAGAACCCAAAAGCAATGTAATTTCATGGAATGATTGACCCTGTACATTTTCCTTACTCCAGTACATACTGAGATATCTGAATAGTTGGGCTGCCTAGAACTTTTAGTGGGTAGAGAGGTGGGGGCAGAGAGTTGATTTTATTTTATTTTGTTCTAATTTTTTTGTTTCTAAGGAGGAAGGAAAAGACACTATTTAGAATCAAAGTAAATTATCTTTAGCAAAACACTTCAATAGTAAAGTAAAAGAGTTAGATTAAATGATCTCTAATGTTCCTCTCAGTTCTGTATCTGATAGTTCTCATAATCCTATGATATTTCAAAATTTCCCCCTTCAGTATTGCTAAGTTTTTTTTTTCTTTTATCCTTTTGAGGGCAGATGGTAACTAATAGCACCACCAAATTTGGGCCCACATTTATAAAGTCTTCAAATCTCATGAGAGGAAAAATGATCATTACATATGGCAGAGAGTTAGAGAAGTTTTCTTTAAAGCCTGAAGAAGACTGATCTCACTTTCAAACTCATTCAGGGAGAATTTTGTTCTGTTTTTCACCAAGACAGAAGTGTAACAAATATCTCTATTGAATCTATATTATCAAAAAGAACAAATCAAAGATATAATCATAACTCTGTGTGTCAATAGCATCTGAGGCAGGTAGGCTAAGAACTGGAAAACAATATGGAGAGAGACAGATTAGAGTCAAGGAGTCTGTTCCTGCAATCAGGAGACCTAAAATTAAATGCTATCTCAGACATATTACCTGTGTGAATGGGCAAGTCATTTAAAGCTTGAACTTCTTCCTTGGTAAAATAGGGATCCGAATATTTACACTTCGAATCTGAAGATTCATAGAGGGATGCTGGGATTAAGGCAATGATGTCTACTGAAAGTAAATCTCAAATAACATTCTCATAGTTTTATAAATTTTCTTGACATATTGTGTATGTTGAATTTGTACACAATGCTTTTAATTTTTAAAGACTCGTCCATGTATCATTTCTCTGCAGGGGAAATAGTAGTCATTAAAAAATAAAATGTGACATAATATTTTTAAAGTTTTAACTGAGATAACAAATTTGGAAGATCATTACCCCTGCCATCTGGTACAACAGACTGAAGAACAAGGATGAGCAATGACAGTCTTTGAAGGTGATAGCATTCAGAGCTCATAATCATGAAGAAGCTAAATTTTTTTGCTCTTCTATTATAAAATCATAGTACCAGAGTTCTAGTAGGAGAAGTGGAAGAACAAAAACATTTTTTCTTCTACTTCATCTACCACCACCACCTCCATTACTACCACCAACACCAACACCACATCTAGGAACTTCCGCAATCTGTGATCTGGTTAATGGACCAGAATTGATATCCCTGGGACTGCATAATCATTAATGACTTCGGTAGACCAAATTCTCTACCTTAACAGCACTAGTCACATCCCAACAGTCCAAGCATTATGGAGCAAGTTCTGCCTCTGCTCTTCTGTTGTGCCTGCTAGACTTGGAATGATCTGTCTCAGGCAACTTATCCTATAGTGTTGAGGTGACTACCTAACTTGCCATAAATCTGTTAAATAGATAATTTATACCACACCAGTCAATGGTCTCCAATATCAATGGAAATAGATTCATTTTAATACCCCATAATGTTTCTCTAGTTAGATCCAAAAGAGCTAGGCTCCCTGATTCACATTTTTAGAGTGAAATGGGTCCATAAAGAGGATAGGTCAGATAGATCTTTGATCCAATGTCAGAGTTTAGAAAGTTCTGAACTTAGAGCAATCAGTGTCAAAAGCAAATATTTCATTGAAGGATATAAGGGGAATTGCTACAGGTCTACCCACTGGGATTGGGATCTCCAAAACACCTATGTGCAAGGGAATAGCAATACCTTGTTCTTCTTATAACTTAAATTCAAATGCTATTGATTCAGTTCCATTGCAAAGTACCACCAACCCAATACTAGAGTCTGTTGAGGATGAAATCAGGTGTCTTTTCTTGCATCTCATCCACATAACCCCATTCTATGTGTCCAAAGTATAGAAAACCATGGAATATGATTTATTTGTGATCCCTTAAAGGTCTGCATTGAGCACATCTTCAGTACCAAGACAAAGGTATAGAAGTACCCTATCACCAAGTTGTAGGCTTAAGTAGATCCTCATTAACCTTTTCCCTGGCAACCTGTCTTTGGACCAAGAAAGAACTTCCTTTTTGTGAGAAGAGTTTAGCCTGACTTGTGGATACAGAACATTAGAACCAATTGGAATTCATTACCAAAAGATCTAATCTATAAAGAACTAGTCACAAGGTCATTTCACCCTTCAGCCCATACTTCCTTGTACCTCACTGGAGGAAGTAGTACATTTATAATTTCAGGATCTAATCATTTCTCACTTTTCATGGAAAAATGGAGAGATGAAAATTAATGAATGTAGCTGCATAAAGACAGCAATGGTGAGGTTGGAGAAAAGAGATAGATGGGGAAAGAAGACTGAACTTTCTATAAATATCCCATAGTCCTTTAACTCATTTCATGTATGTTAAATACCATCAAAATTAGTAAGACTAAATCAGGAAGCTAAGTGGTCTATAGAGATTAGATAGTCCTCTACTTCTTATCTGCTTTTATTCTGGTATTTGTGATATTTTCTCACTCTAACATCCTCAACAATGGAGTGTTTCTTTCTTTCTTTTTGTCTCAAATACAAAATTCCTAATTATAGCTTTGACATTTGAGTATCATTTTGGTTAGAATGGGAAGAGAAGGGGTGGCTAGGTGGCACAGTGGATACAGCACTGGCCCTGGAGTCAGGAGTACCTGGGTTCAAATCTTGTCTCAGACACTTAATAATTACCTAGCTGTGAGGCCTTGGGCAAGCCACTTAACCCCGTTTGCCTTGCAAAAAAAAAAAAAAAAAAGAATGGGAAGAGAAGATAGGATAGGACCACATAGTTGCAATCAACCAATAACAGTGTGGTTTCTTTTTTTAATGCTTCAGACTTTATTAAGACCCCATCAGTTCTATGTCTGTGGTGGATAGCATTTTTCGCCATCCTTCTGAGTAATATTACTGAGATTAGATAAGTCATTCACAACTGATTATATCATAATACTGTTGTAGCTTAGACAATACATTCCACATTGTATCAACTCATGTAAGTCTTTCTAGGTTTTTATGAGAGCATGCTGTTCATCATTTCTTATTTCACAATAGTATCCCCTCACAATCATATAGCACAATTTGTTCAGTCAGTCCCCAATTGATGGGCATCCCATCTACTTCCAATTCTTTGCCAGCAGAAAAAAGCTGTTATAAATATTTTGGTACAGAAAACCCTTTTCCTTTTTGTTTTTTATTTGGATAAAGATTAAATGATGTTATTGCTAGGTTGAAGGGTGTCCATGACTTTATATTTCTTTGGGCATAGTTACAAATTGCTAGAGAGAATGATTGAATCAGTTCACAACTCCAACTACAACAGTACATTAATGCCTCATTTTCCTCATATTCTCTCCAATATTTGCTATTTTCCTTTTCTGTTCTGTTTGCCAATCTAATAGGTATGAGCAAGTACTTCATAATTGTTTAATTTGCATTTCTACAATTGATATTGAGTTAAATCTTTTTTCATATAACTATAGATAGCTTTGATTATGCCAACAGAAGACTTCATATCTTTTAATCAATAGGCAATTTAATGAAAGCAATAGCTCTTATTTTTATAAATTTTACTTGGTTGTCTATATATTTGAGAAATGAAATCTTTGTTAAAGAAATTTGCTTCAAAATGTTTTTTCACACACACACCCACACACAAACACACACACACACACACACACACACACACACACACACACACATATATATATATATATATATATATATATAGAGAGAGAGAGAGAGAGAGAGAGAGATACGTATAAGTGTATATAAAATTGCTAAATGTATTTCCCTCTATTCTATCTCTCCATTTATTCTATTCTCTCTCTCCTTTTATCCTATACCTCCTCAAAACTCTTTTGCTTCTGACTACCCCTCCTTCAATGTCCCCTTCTTTTCACCACCTCCTCTCATCACTTTCTCCTTCCACTTTCCTGTAATGTGAGATACATTTCTATATATCTTTGTGTATATTATTTCCTCTTTGAGCCTATTCTGATAAGAATAAGGTTTGTGTAATCCCTCTCAATTCTCCCAACTTTCCCTCCTTTGTAAAATTTTTTTCTTGCTTTTTTATGTAAGATAATTTACGCCATTCTACTTTTCCCTTTCCCTTTCTTCCAGTGCATACCTCTTCTTCACCACTTAATTTTATTTTTTAATATCATCCCTTCATGTTTAACTCACTCCTTTGTCCTCATTATATAAAATCCTTTTAACTGCCTTAATAATGAGAAAGTTTTTAGAGTTACAAATATCACTTTGTATGAATGTTAATAAATTAACCTTATTAAACCCCTTATTCTTTTCCTTTCCTGTTTGCCTTTTAATGCTTCTCTTGAGTCATATTTGAAAGTCAAATTTTCTATTCAACTTTGATCTTTTCATCAAGAATACTTGAAAGTTCTCTATTTCATTGAATATTCATTTCCCCCCTGAAGAGGGTAGCAAAATGAATTGCAACACATTTTTACTGTGATAAAGAATCACAGGACTTGTTTCAAATACAATCACACTTAATTTTCTTAATAATTGTCCACTCCAATCCCTCTTATCACTAGGCAAGTGAACAATCTCTCTTTTTATGTGCTAGACATTGGTATCTCGGGATAATTTTAAATTAGTTGAGACCTGGATATCTAAAACAGAATCTGAGCAGATGTCAGTGGGAAAATGTGCCTCCTCCCAAAAACCTATTCCCCCAACTTTGAGAATGCCTAATGGTTTCAACAGACTCTTCTGAGAGTCTGTTCTGTATTCTGGAGAAGTAACCAGTGAGTAGGCTAACCCAAATTCCATTTTCATTTCAAGTGGGATATAAGATGATCACATAAGATTATCAGACATAGATGAGTTGCAAGTTTTATTGTCTTTTTTAACCTCCCATAGATGATTTCTTTCTAAACTTCCTTATTTATATTGAAATATCAACATCCTGCTCATCAAACTCAGGTTTGCCCCCTTGGTATCATCTTTGACTTCTCACTCTCACTTCATTTATCCAAAAAAGCTAACAAACTTTCTCATATCTATCTCCATAATGTCTTTACTCTTCTACTGACTCTTGTTTCTCACTCTCTGCATTCTTTTGAATTTCTTCATCATGTCCTGAGAAACCTTATCATTGGGAAATACCATCATCCTGCAAGATTAAATTAGTACCTCCTGGGGTACTAACTGACCTCTGACTGGAAGATAGAGACATGAGCTCCAAAACCTCCATTTAATAAAAGAATACAGTTTAACAATATCTTCATTTCTCACTTGGTTGTACTCTTTTGGTCTTCAACATCATAAACATAGATGTGCGTGCACATGAACACACATACACACACATACACACACACACACACACACACACACACACAAAGTTCTCTCTCTCTTCCTGTTTAGTTTCCTTCCCTGAGTTCTCTTTACCCATCATATTACAAATTCTTTGAGGGCAGAGAATGTCATTATTTTTTATATTTGAATACTCAGAGTTTAGCAAAGTGCCTGGATATAATTGGCACTTATCAAATATTTATTGACTAACCAATTCAGGTCTTTATCACCTCTTGACTAAAATGTTTCTATGCCCTCCTAATTGATCTCCTTGCCTCAAGTTTCTTCCCACTTAAATCAGTCCCTCACAAAATGGACAAAATGATTTTCTTAAATATGTCTGACAAAGTAATTCTACTCTTACCAATTCAGTAAACTCCAGGGCCTCCCTATTGAATCTAGAATCAGTGTTGGCTTTACCCCAAGATAATCTTGAGAACATGTAGTCATCTGGGTTTTCAAATAAATAATCATTTCATAATCCAAACTCTCAGGGATGCTTTCTCCCTTAACCTAATAAATGTCAGATATTCCAGATGAAGAATGGGGAGATGACCACATGGTCATATCACAGCCTCCCTTGTCTTATCCTTGACAGCAGAGCAACCTTGCCTTTGCATTCCTTTATACTTCTCAGAACTTTATACTTTTCAAAGAACTTCCGCAGGTAATCTTTCATCTGAGCCTTGTGGCAGTTCTGTTAAGTAGACAAAGTATGGATTTGTAGCCCCATATAAAAGAGAAGTAAATGGTCACATGGTTATGAGAAGGGTTGGAATCAACACTGAAGTTACATTCATTATTTCAACTGGTAACTGGTACTTTCCATTACAGCATAATGTCTATGGAGAATCCATGTCTGTTCTGTAGTTGACCTGCTGACTCTGGATTCAGAGAAGCATGGGGACTTTGCAGCAGACCAAAAGAGCAACAGAGTTACTAATAGGATTAAAATGTAGAATCATATAGAATAGAAACATAGTCATCTAGATTTGGAAGGAACTTTAGAGATTAGTCCAATATTCTCATTGAACAAATTTTCAATCTTTTCATTCCATCTCTAAAGGTTTGGAACATCGATAATCCAAAACAATAATAAAAATTCCATAGATGACACCCAAGTGATCAACCAAAAACATTTTGGCAAAGAAAGCACCTAACCTGAGTAATATGTATTTATTTCTAGAAAGAGAAGTGTATTATATGTGTGCAAGACTAAGTCATAGTTTTGAAAAATAACATAAGGTTTATCCCTAAGAAGTCCAAATTACCAATAAAACCCAACAACAAGAAACAGTTAAGGAAATTCTATTTAAAGTAACTGTAGACCACATAAAATACTTTGGAGAATACCTGTCAGGACAAACTCAGAATATGAATACAATTATGAAACACTTTTCACACAAATAAAGTCAAATCAGATATAAATGATTCAAAAAATACCAATTGTACATGGGTAGAACAAACCAATTTAATAAAAAATAACATTTTTATCTAAATTGATCTATTTATTCAGTAACAGACCAGTAAAACTACCAAAAATAATTTTGTATAAGTGGAAAAAATGATAACAAAATTTATTTGGAGGAACATAATTTCAAGAATATCAACAAAATTAATAAAAAATGCAAAGGAAGTTGGCCTACCCATATCAAAACTAAAACTGTAATTATAAAGCAATAGTCATCAAAAGTATTTGGTATTGCTAAGAATTAGAATGGTGGATCAGTGAACAGATTAGGTATAAAAGAAATAATAGGAAATGACCAGAGTAATCTACTGTTTGATAAACCCAAAAACTCTAGTTTCCAAGATAAGAACTCATCATTTACCAAAATTTTCTGGGAAACCTGGAAAATGGGCATTGATCAAAATCTCATATCCTATAACAAGATAAGATTGAAATGTGTACAGGATTTAGACCTAAAGGGTATTACCATAAGTCAATTAAGAGAAAGACTACTCTATCTCTCAAATGTATGAACTGGGGAAAAGTCTATGACCAAATAAAAGATGGATAATATCATACACTATGAAATGGATAATTTGAATATATTAAGTTAAAAAGATTTTGTATGGGGCAGCTAGGTGGCATAGTGGATAAAGCACTGGCCCTGGAGTCAGGAGTGCCTGGGTTCAAATCCAGTCTCAGACACTTAATAATTACCTAGCTGTGTGGCCTTGGGCAAGCCACTTAACCCTGTTTGCCTTGCAAAAACCTAAAAAAAAAGATTTTGTACAAACAAAACCAATGTAAACAAGATTAGAAGGAATGTAGAAAGCTGGGAAACAATTTCTATAGTCAGTGTCTCTTATAAAGAATTCATTTCTAAGATATATAGAGAACTGAGTCAAAGTTATAAGACTACAAAGTCATTCCTCAATTGATAAATGGTCAAAGGATATGAACCAGCAGTTGTCAGATGAAAAAAATTATCTATAGTCATATTAAAAATAAATGATCTAAATCATTATTGATTATAGAAATGCAAATAAAAAACCCATCAGATACCACCTCATACCTATCAGATTGGTAAACATGACAGAAAAGGAAAATGAGAAATGTTGGAGGGAATGTGGGAAAACTGTTGATGGATTTGTGAAATGATCCAACCATTCTGGAGAGCAAATTGGAATTATTCCCAAAGAGCTCTTAAAATTGTGTATACGCTTTGATCCAGCAATACCACTATTAGGTCTGTATCTCAAGATATCATAAAAAAGGGAAAAGGACCCACATGTGGAAAAAATATTTATAGAAGCTTTTTTGGTAGGGAAAGGGCAAACGATTGAAAACTGAGGGGAAGCACTGCTGTCCAAGATGGAGGAGAGAAGCCAGGTCCTGTGCTAAGGTCTCCTGATCTTCCCTCATAAACAATATGAAACAAACTTCTTAAAGGAAGTCCTATTGACAAAACCCAGAAAGAGAAGTTAGAAAAGCAACACATACCTCAAGGTCTGTCTTTGGGGATTGGGGGTGTGGCAACTGCAGAGTACCAACAGCTAGTGGGGGAAGGGCAAAAGCCACACTAATCTAAGATCAGCCCCAGGGGATTTCTCTGTGGGAACCACTTTGCTCAGAGAAACAATCAGAGAGTAGAGGTGTAGCCATGACATTGGCAGTCTGGGGCTTACAGGAAGGGCTGGAGAGTAGCTTCCAGCCTCTAGCACTCCCCTACTGGCTGGAAGGAGATATTACATTCAATGAGAAAATTCTCCAATATCCCCTAGTAGCCACTCAGTGAGCAAAGTCCTCAGAACCCCCTACTGACCAGCTAGAGATATTACACTCAATGAGGAAAGCCTCTAGATATCTTAATACCAAATTTCTGTCAACCAGCCCCTGCCCAACACAAGATCTTATGACAATGAAGAAAGGCCAGCTACAAGGAGGGACCATAGAAAAATTCCTAGAAGGAAAAGACCCTAATTAAGAGAGAAATAGAACCCCTGAGAAGAATATAATTTGGTCTCCAGAATAGAATGAGTTCTTTGAAGAAATCAGGAAGGAGTTTAAAAATCAATTGGAAAATTTGTGACAAGAAAACCGAGAAAATTAACACCTTGCAATAAGAAAACAAATCCTTGGAAAATACAATTGGACAAATGCAAAAAGAAAATAATTCTCTCAAACCCTCAAATGAGCAAAGGGAAAAACTCTTTACAAAAATAGAATTGACCAATTGGAAAAGGAGTGGCAAATGGTAAATGAAGAAAATTCTTCCCTAAAAAAAGAATGGAGTCTATGGAAAACAATTACTTCATGAGACAACAAGAATTTGTTAAACAAAATCAAAAAATTGAAAGAATAGAGGAAAATGTTAAATATCTCATCAAAAAAAAAACACTGACCTTTGAATAGATCAAGGAAAGATAACCTAAAAATTATTGTTCTTCCTAGAAACATTGAAGAGAAAAAATTCTGGACATAATATTACAGATTTAATGATGGAAAACTGCCCTGATATTATAGATTCAGAGGGGAAAATAGTTATTGAAAAAAGTACATCGATCCCTTTTGGAAAGGGATCCCAAAATGAAAACACCAAAGAATATTGTAGCCAAATTACAGAACTAACAGCTCAAAGAGAAATCCTGCAAGCAGCCAGAAAGAAACAATTTAAATACCAAGGAACCACAGTAAGGATTATCCAGGTCCTGGCAGAATCAATATTAAGGGATCAAACACAATATTCTGAAAAGCAAGAGACTTTGGAATGCATCCAAGAATCTACCATCCAACAAAACTGAGACTTCTCTTCCAGCGTAAAAGATGGACACTTAATGAAATAGGAGACTTCTAACTTTTTCTGATGAAAAGATCAGAGCTTAACAGAAAATTTGGACTTCAAAAAGGAGACACAAGAAACACATGAAAAGGTAAAATTAAAAAAAAAGGGGAGAGGGAAAAAACTGTTATCAAGTAAGATGAAACTGGCAATATCCCCACCTGGAAGAAAGACATTAACAACTCTTAGAGAGAATTTAATTAGCCAGAAGAGATGGATACAATATGACTTATTTGAAAAACTATTATCCAATAAGATGAAACTGGAAATATCCTTACCTGGGAGAAAGACTCTAATAACTCTCAATAATTGTAATTCTATGTTGGGGGCGGGGGGGGAAGAGGCTTGGCGGTCGCTTAGCGGGGGAAACATAATCACCTTATAAGGGAATGTTACAGAACTCGGCCCCTCATTGAGTAAGAGTTCATGGGAGGGAGGACAGAAGGGATAAAAGTGTCTGCTGAGAGGTTGGGCGGGAGCAGGGATGTGATCACAGAAGAATAAAGACTCATTATCCACCTCAGGCGCTCTGTCTGGTTCTTCCCCCATCAAAGAGTGGGGGCCGGAGGTACCCCGAAGACTCATCATGCGTTGGACTGGTGAGTAAGAGGACGGACTAGCATAAAGAAGCCGGCGTTGTAAATAAAAACCCGGCAAGTGGCACCCGGAACAGGGACCTGATTTTGCTAGGGAACGTCTGAATCCGCTGGTCGGATTCTCCAGACAGCCTCGGTCGTTTCCGACCGGGAGGAAGGAGAGGGCGTTTACTCTCAGATATTGCCTGAAGGACATATCCCTATTGTGTTGACTATGCTTCCTTTCTCTTCCCTTTCTCCTTCCGCTCTAATCACGCTCCTTGCCGTGCTGGCCTGTCTGATTGTGCCCTGCTGCCTCCTTCTCTTTTGCCGAACGGGAACTTTCCAGTTCTGCCACCTGTTAGGATTGCAGCCTCGGCTAGTAGACAGCATGGGGGGCCGGAATAGTATTCCCGCCTTTCAGCCGGAGGAGAAAGGGGTCGTTGCAGCGCAGCTTTATAAACTCTGCGCTAAGCATGGCTGTAAATTACCTATCAAGACGTGCCATGCTTTTGTTGAGAATATCTGGAACAACTGCCCTTGGGTGCAACATAGTGGGATCCAACCAGATAAATGGAAGGTGGTAGGGCAGCAGATGGCCTCCTATGATGACACCTGCCCGGGAAAACTGACCCCTCAGGATTTTACAGTGTATAAGATAGTGGATGCAGCCCTGCATCCCCAGAAGGTGACTCTGGCACGACCAATCAGCACTCAGGTGGGTAGCTCGTTGGCGGGATCGGATTCAGAGAGCTCAGAGGAAGAGGGAAGGCCACCCCCTCCCCTGTATCCATGGGAGGAACTTAGAAGAAACAATGGGGGAACAAGGGGCCCCCAGGGAGAAGAAAATGCCGCATGCCCCTCCTTACCGAGACAGAAAGAAAAGGGGGAGGGCGATGAATGTGGCACACTTAGAGATTCAGGGCCGGAAGTTTCCAAGCGCGGGAAGGGAGGGGTGCAAACAGTCCTCAGGGGTGGCAGGAAGAGGAGCGTGAGTAGGTGGGACCGGGAGGCTGCTGACGAGGAGGGAGAAGTCCGCGCTGATTGGACAGCTGCCGCGCCCCAGACTTGGCGGCCCAGCCAGGAAACAGAGGCAAAAAATCCCCCGTGTTCCTTGTCCGCCCTTCAGAGATCCCCTCAAGGGCTCCGCCCATCCGGCCTACTTGCCGCGAGTGCCTCCATAGCTATAGAGAAAGGGGAGGAGGTGGACTGGGATGACTGGGGCCTCTACCCGGTATTTACGGACCCCCTTACCGGAGCCCGAGACTACCGCCCTGTCCCTTTTAAGATGCTTAAGGAACTTAAGGAGGCCGTGACTAAATACGGCCCAAGCTCCCCTTATGTAAAAAGACTGATGCAAAACCTCTTCGCTACGCACCCTTGGACCCCTGCTGACTTTGACGAAATTGCAGCCGCGTGCCTGGATGCCTCCTCATATTTAGCTTTTAAGGTTCAGGCCCGCAGAGAGGCCTCTAAGCTGGCAAAATCCCGGGGTTATACTCCCCTGGATTTAGCCATTGACCTCCTGTGTGGAACTGGAGCCTATACTGACCCTGCTGTTCAGGCCCGGTATGGCCAGTTTGAGCTAGAGACTGTTAAAGAAACACATGCTGCAGCTTGGGATAAGATTGGAGCCATGAAAGGGGGGAGAGCCACAGAGAAGTTGGTTGGGCTGAAGCAGAGAGCAGATCAGACACCCCTCTCATTTGTGAACGAGGTTAAAGAGACAGTGACTCGTATAATGGGAGACACCCCGGGATCTGATCTACTTATGAGACAATTGATTAAAGAGGGACTTCGCCCCAAAGGGATCGCAGCCATTAGCTGCCTTCCCCCCGACGCTTCATTAGAAGAAATTGTTGACAAATTGCTGGACATGCCCAGCGAGGATTCAATTCAAGCCTTAGTGACTGCCATGGAGAACCGGGAGGATAGCCTCCTGACCGCCCTTCGCGGTATGCAGGTGAGACCCACCTGTTTTGGGTGCGGAAAGCCAGGGCACCTCAAAGCACAGTGCAGGCAGCGGCCCCCCTCCACTTCAGTTCCGACCTGTTATTCCTGTGGAAAGCCAGGTCACATAGCCAGGTTCTGCTGATCCAAAGGGAAGTCGGGAAAAGGGAAAGGGAGGGGCCCGGCCGCGGGCCCCCCCCCCCCCCCCCCGTGCTCGAAGACAGTGGCCCCATCACTGTGACTATCCCCGTGAGGGTTGACTATAGAGAAGGGACACAGCAGAGAGAGATCGGGCCTTGGGAAACCTCGATGATTCCCATCGAGCTAAATATTTTCCCAGCGCTCATCACAGGGGCTGAGAGATGTGTGGACTTAGTCACCCATACCCAGGTCATTTTTGGTCCCGGAAGTCCCACATCCGTAAGGGTCACAAACCCCCACCCCTTTCCCACCTTGGTAAAACAGGACCAAGAGCTGGGAAAGGCGCTGCCCTTGCGGACCCCTCCCGATCATGTGAACTGGGTCCACCCGGTCAGCTCTGGGCGACCACTGTTAACCATCACGGTGGAAAATCAGAAGCTCGAAGGGATAATTGACACTGGAGCCTATTGCTCTGTCATAAATAGGGGACAGTGGAGGCGCGAGTGGCCACTCCTACATAGCCCTCAAGCAGTGACGGGGGTGGGGGGCAATAGATCTGCCATGAAAGCAGCACACGCCTTACGGTGGTCAGCTTTGGAAGAATCTGGACTCTTCACCCCACTGTGCCTACCCGACCTCCCTTATGCATTATGGGGTAGAGACATCTTGAGCCAGCTTAACCTGACACTTGCCACCCCTGATAGCCTGCGGGGAAGTTAATTGGGGCCACTCTAGAGATGAGCTTTTCCCCCAGAATAACATGGATTAATAAGAAACCTATTTGGGTTGAGCAGTGGCCCCTGACAAAAGAAAAGCTCATCGCCCTCACAGACATAGTAATGACCCTCCTGCGCGAGAACAAAGTGGAACCGTCCCTTAGCCCGTATAACTCCCCCGTCTTTGTCATAAAAAAGAAAGGGGGGAGTTGGAGAATGTTGATTGATCTTCGGGCAGTAAATGCCAACATGGTACCCATGGGGACCCTCCAACCTGGTCTCCCTATGCCCACTGCAGTCCCGCAAGGGTGGACTATTATAGTGATTGATGTTAAAGACTGCTTCTATAGCATTCCCCTCCACCCGGAGGACAAAGAAAAATTTGCCTTTTCCCTCCCCGCGATCAATTTCCAAGCCCCCAGTAAACGTTATCAGTTCACCGTCCTACCGCAGGGAATGGCCAATAGCCCCACCCTGTGCCAGCTTTACATGGATACTCTGCTACATCCTATCAGAAAAGAATTCCCGAATTGCATGCTCATACATTACATGGATGATATCTTGATTGCAGCACCTTCTGTGACGGGGGCTCGGGCTTGCTTGCAACGCACCACCCATGTCCTCCGCAAGAAGGGGCTTCACATAGCCCCGGAAAAGGTACAGATGGATTTCCCCTATGATTACTTGGGGCATAGGATTTTTCCGGGAAAGATTAGTAGGGCACTTCCTCCGATCAACGTCGAGGGATACACTACTCTTAATGATTTTCAGAGGCTTGTTGGCGCCATACAGTGGCTGCGTCCCGCTATGCCCCTCCCATCCTCCTTAATGCAACCACTATATGATGTCCTTAAAGGCGACTCCCATCTGTCATCCCCTAGAAGTTGGACCCCCCAGGCAAGACAGGCGCTCTCGGAAATTTTCCGCAGAACCTCTTCCTTCTTGGTTCAATACGACCCGGAGTCGCCTGTCCTCTTCCACACACTGGGGGACAGTTCCCTGGGCTGGGGATGTTTATTCCAGAGACATGGATGCCTTGAATGGCTATACCTCCGGACCACTAAGAGCATCATCTGGGACCGGTGGGAGGCCCTGGCCTTATTTTGCCTTCAGGCCTCAGAGCGATGCCAGCGTCTCTTTGGCCTCTTGCCTGTCCTCAACTTTACCCTCCCAGAGGAGGTGACCCACTCGCTAGTTGATAGATCTATCGCTTGGGCCACTGTCCTGACTACCCTCTCTCAGACCAGACTCACGCCACCTCCCGTGGTTAGAGTGTTCGCTGAACTGCACCTTTCCTGCCCGCGCCCTCTAGTGTCCCCAGAACCAGTGACCGGCCCTAATGTCTTCACTGACGCTACCAGGTTGGGCCGTGCTGTGGTCCATGACCCTGCTAGACCTGCCACCTGGATTTTTGATACCCCCTTTGACTCCACTCAGAAGAATGAACTATATGCTATACTTTAGGCGTTCCGTCTCTACAGAGACACCCCTTTTAACCTTATCACTGACAGTATGTATTGTGCCATGCTAATCCCTCGTTTAGAAGATGCCTTCATTTCCTCGACTTCTTCCATTAGCCCACTCCTTATACAGCTGCAATCCTCCCTCCGTGATAGAAACCACCCCCTGTTTGTTCTTCACGTGCACTCTCACGTTTCTTCCACCGGCCCCATATTCCAGGGCAATGCGGAGGCAGATAGGGCTCTCTTGTTAAACCTGTCCACACCTGCCCAGCTGGCACATGGTAAGTATCACTTGTCATCCAGGTCGCTCCGGCGCCTATACAGCATTCCCCGGAAGGAGGCTCGCCAAATTGTGCGCTCTTGCACTTCTTGTGCTCCCTTTAGACAAGCCCTCCCCGCGGAGGGGTCTAACCCACGTGGGGACGGCCCCAATGCTCTTTGGCAGATGGACATTACTCACCTGGGTCGTAAGTACATCCATGTCTCGGTGGACACCTTCTCCTCCTTCACCTTCGCCTCTCTACAGCCAGGAGAAGCGGTTAAACACGTTCTCTCACATCTATATGCCCAGATGGCTGTCTTAGGCGTCCCCTCGGCTATCAAAACCGATAATGGGCCCGCCTACACCTCGAGAGCCTTTGCTTCCTTTTGCAAAGAATTTTCCATTTCCCATTCCACCGGGATCCCTTACAATCCCACTGGCCAAGCTTTGGTAGAAAGAGCAAATCGCACACTCAAAACTACGCTCTTTAAACAGAAAGGGGGAGTTGGCAGGTCACTGACCCATTCAGACCTGTCTCAGGTACTATTTACCATGAATTTCCTACAAGTCAGGGATGACGGCACTACAGCTGCCCAGAGATTTTTCTCCCCAAAAGGACATGCTAAGAAAGAACCAACGCTCCTGCCCTCTCCCACCAAGGCCCTACCAGGCTCTAAAGTCATGTGGAGAGATGAAGAGGGAGGTTGGCATGGCCCTGTAACGGTAAAGAACAGAAGACAGGGCCACCTGTCATTTCATCCCGAGGATAAGATAGAAGAGCCAGAAAGATGGCTCCCTGTTTACAAGATAAGAGACCTTGATTAATGCCCAACCCTACGGGGTGAGAGGAATTTCTTCCTTTTTCAGGCCTTCTGATCGTCGTAGGGATCCTTGGAGGTGCTCCATCTGAAGGAAATCCGACATGGGGAATACTCCGAGTTATTCCCTCTCCCCTTCCGGTAGCATGGAACTCCCCGATCTACCCTCGCCTGCTAGTGACCAATACATCGATGGGGCTCCCTTCTGCATATATGGACCCCGCTGAAGCACAGGTCCAGAACTCCTTCTGCTGGGACCTGAACAACTCCCTATGTTTCGACATCGGGGAAGAAAATCGGTCCTGGAACTTCAACTCCACAGGGCAGAACGATTTTAACTATAGCACTGCCCCGACTGACCCCTGCGTCGGCCTTTTCCCGCAGACGACTGTCAGCCCAGCAGGGACAAAAAAGGGGACCCAGCTCCGAGGCCTTCTGGGTTGGCGACCCCTGGTGAATCAAACTCAACGGGACTTCACGATTCCTCGGTGGGGCCCCCTCATGTGTGGCCACAGGGGAAGACATCGAGGATCCCATACCATGGAGGGATTGCCAGATGGCGGGAGGATACCCCCTTGAGGGTGAACAAGGACGCTGATTCTGGGAATCACCCTACTTGTTGTCTGTTTCTGCCGCCTAGCTAGGCGACAGAGGGGCTATATGCTTCTTACTCAGAAAGCCTTCATGGCCATGGAGACGGGGGAGGATCCCCAAGTCTGGCTAGCCGCCATGCATGACATGTGACACCTAGGGGTAAGACGAGGTAAACCCCAAGACGGGCAACCTCTCCTAACCCAGCCACCTAAGACAGGCCCTGAGGGTGTCGGGCGCCTAGGACGGGCAAGGTCCTGGGTTGAAGGAGATGACCTAAGACAGGGTTCCTCGCCCCCGGCTATCAGAGGCCAGTAGAAATGACACCGCTTAAGGCTAACCTCAGCACCGCTTAAGGTCACACCAAGTGATAACCTTGTAAAACAGAAAGGGGGAGATGTTGGGGGCGGGGGGAAGAGGCTTGGCGGTCGCTTAGCGGGGGAAACATAATCACCTTATAAGGGAATGTTACAGAACTCGGCCCCTCATTGAGTAAGAGTTCATGGGAGGGAGGACAGAAGGGATAAAAGTGTCTGCTGAGAGGTTGGGCGGGAGCAGGGATGTGATCACAGAAGAATAAAGACTCATTATCCACCTCAGGCGCTCTGTCTGGTTCTTCCCCCATCAAAGAGTGGGGGCCGGAGGTACCCCGAAGACTCATCATGCGTTGGACTGGTGAGTAAGAGGACGGACTAGCATAAAGAAGCCGGCGTTGTAAATAAAAACCCGGCAATTCTAGTAGAAAGAATAGCCAGAAGTGATGGACACTCCAGACCTTTCTGTGACTCAGAATGATTTAAAAACAATACATCCTTAAAAAGGAGGACAGTAAAGATATGGGGAGAATGGAGGAAATTGAATGGGATAAATCTTAATACATTTAGAGGTACAAAGCACTTATTGCTAAAGACAGGAAAAAGGGAGGAGCTGAGAACTGCCTGAATCTTACTCTCATCAAATTGGCTTAAAGTTAACTTACACACACTCAGTTAAGTTAAGAAGTTTATCTTACCTTTAAAGTATTAAAAGGTGAAAAGAGGATGGGGAAGAAAGGGAAGAATCAACAGAAGGAAGGGAAGGAAGAAAGAGCAATGGGAAAAGGGAAAAGGGGGGAGGAGGAAGACAGGCAATCTGAAGGTGGTGGTATTCAGAAACAAAACAGTGGGGAATATGGATAAAGGGGAAAGGGGGGGAAATACAAACATAGGGAATATAACATGGAAGGAAATAAAGAGTTAGCCATTATAACTTTGAATGTGAATGGGATAAACCCTCCCTTAAAACATAAGTGAATAGCAGAGTGGATTAAAAACTAGAATCCTACATATGCTGTTTATAAAAAACAACTCATCTGAAGCAGAGAGATACATATAGAGTAAAGGTAAAAGATTGGAACAAAATTTATTTTGCTTCAGTTGAAGTGAAAAAAAGTAGGGGTAGCAATCCTTATCTCAGACAATGCAGCTGCAAAAACAGATAGTGTTAAAAGAGATAAGGAAGGAAACTATATCCTCCTAAAAGGTACCATATATAATAAAGTAATTTCAGTACTAAATATGTATGCACCAAATGGTATAGCATCCAAATTCTTAGAGAAGAAGTTGAAGGAGGAACAGGAAGACATAGACAGAAAAGCTCTACTAGTGGGAGACCTCAACCTCCTGCTCTTAGATTTAGATAAATATAACTATAAAATAAACAAGAAGGAAGTTAAGGAGGTAAATAGATTGTTAGCAAAGCTAGACATGATAGACTTATGGAAGAAACTGAATGGGGATAGAAAGGAATATACTTTTTTTTAGTAGTACATGGTACTTACACAAAAATTGACCATGTAGTAGGGCATAAAAACCTAATGATCAATTGAAGAAAGGCAGAAATAGTGAATACATCTTTCTCCGATCATAATGCAATAAATATCATATGCAATATTGGACCAGGGAGATATAGACCCAAAACTGATTGGAAACTAAATAACCTCATTTTAAAAAATGAGTGAATCAAACAACAAATTATAGAAAGAATGAATTATCTTATCCTAGATAATGAAAATAATGAAACAACATACCAAAACCTATGACTCAAGGTAGCTGTCAGGGGATGTATTATATCTTTAAATGTTTATATGAATAAATTAGAGAAAGAGGAAATCAATGAATTAAATATTCAATTAAAAAATTAGAAAAAGACCAAATTAAAACACCCAGTTAAATAGTAAATTGGAAACTCTAAAAATTAAAAGAGAAATTAATAAAATCAAAAACAAGAAAACTATTGAACTAATAAAAAAACAAGAGCTGGTTTTATTAAAAAACCAATAAAATTGATAAACTACTGGTCAATTTGACTAAAAAAAAGATGAAAACAAAATTGCTATTATCATAAATGAAAAAGATGAATTCGCCACCAAGGAGGAGGAATTAAAGCACTAAGTCAATCAAGGAGTAGTTTACCTGTCAGATCTATGGAAAGTGAAGCAGTTTATGATAAAGGAAGAGATAAAGAATATCATTAAAAACAAACTAGATAATTTTGATTACATTAAATTAAAAAGGGGTTGCACAGAAAAATCCACTGTAACCAAGATCAAAAAGAGATGTAGTAAATTGGGAAATGATTTTTATGACTAGTGTTTCTGACAAAGGACACATCTCTAAAATATACAGAGAACTGTCAATTTTAAAAAAAAAGACAAGCCATTCCACAATAGACAAATGGTCAAAGGATATGCAAAGGCAAATTACAGATGAAGAAATAAAAGAAATCCATAATCATATTAAAAATTGCTCTAAATCACTAATTATTAGAGAAATGCAAATTAAAACATCTCTGAGGTACCACCTCACACCTCTCAGACTGGCCAATATGACCAGAAAGGACAATGATCAATGTTGGAAAGGATGAGAGAAATCTGGGACAATAATATATTGTTTGTGGAGTTGTGAACTCATCCAACCTTTCTGGAGAGCAATTTGGAATTATATTCAAAGGGCAATAAAACTGTGCATATCCTTTGATCCAATAATATCACTACTTGGTCTATACCCTAAAGAGATTATGAAAAAGTGTAAAATCACCAACTGTACAAAAATGTTCATAGAAGCTCTGTTTGTGGTGCCAAAGAAATGGAAACTGTGAATTGGGGAATGGTTTAACAAACTGTGATATATGTGCATGATGGAACACTTGTTCCATTAGAAACCAGGAGGGATGGGAATTCAGGGAAGGCTGGAAGGATTTGCATGAACTGATGCTGAGCAAGATGAGCAGAACCAGAACATTGTACACCCTAACAGCAACATAGGAGTGATGATCAAACTTAATGGATTTGCATATACCAACAGGGAAACAATCGGGTACAATTTTGGGGTATCTGTGATGGAGAATGCCATCTGTAACCTGAGAAAGAATTATGGAGTTTGAACAAAGACCAAGAAGTATTACCTTTAACTAAAAAAAAGTAATCTTATTATATAATTCTGCTATATCTCATACTATATGTTTCTTCCTTAAGGATATGATTTCTCTCTCATCACTTTCAACTTAAATCAATGCATACTATGGGAATTATATAAAGACTATCAAATTTGCTTCTGTGGGGGGGGTAGGAAAGCAAGATTGAGGGAAAATTTGTAAAATTCAAAATAAATAAACCTTTTAAAGTTAAAAAAGAAAAAAAGTAAAACAAAGAAAATTGAGGGGACGCTCAACAGTTGGGGAATGACCAAATAAATTGTGATGTAGGAATATAATAGAATATTAATGTTCTGTAAGAAATCATGAGCAGGCAGATATCAAATTAAAAAAAACCTGGACAGACTTATGTGAACTAATGCTGAGTGAATTCAGCAGAATAAGTATATAATTGTAAACCTTAACAGCAACATTATGTGATGGCAGACTTACCTCTTCTCAATATTAAAATGATCAAATACAATTCTGAAAGTCTTGTGATGAAAAACATATATTTCTATACTTTCAACAAAAGAATTATGGGACAAAAGGACTACAGAGATCAAAAGTATATTATTTTCACTTTTTTTAAAAATTCACTATATTATTTTTTTCATGATTTTCCCCTTTTGTTCTGATTCTTCTTTCACAACATGATTAATGTGGAAATATGTTTAACATGATCATATATTATATACAACCTATATCATATTTCGCTGTCATGGAGAGGAGGAATAGATAACAAGGAAGGGCAAAAAATGTAGAACTCAAGATCTTACAAAAAATAGATGTTATCTTTACATGCAATTGGAAAAAATAAAATAAAAATATCTTTAAAAGAAGCTCAAATAACTTCATGAATATATATATACATATATATATGTGTGTGTGTATATATATATATATATATATATATATATTAAGAAAAAAAGAAACTATCTACCAAATCTTGAAAGACATACTCAAGTGGGAAACCAGAAGTTCACCAATCCATTATAAACCAGTAAGGGATCATATTTCTGTTATCAATACAGATTTTAAAATTTCCTTGAAAATTCAACCAATAAACTACACTGAAAGTTCAGTACCCTAACCAACATAGATGACGGTCGTGTCTACTGTCATCTGAGCAAAACATTAATCCATCAAAATTTAAGATCATTTTAATAGATATTGTCATACTGAGTACTCATAACCATTCAATTAAAAATAATGAAAAGCTCTCAAAATATACAGTTCTAAAAGAAATCAGAACAATGTGAGAACAAGTAGAAAGTTGCAAGCCATTCCTTTCATCTTATCAGCTATAAGACTTTTCCCAACTACACATTAAGTGAGACCCAGATGTAGAACTTCATTTATTTAATCACAAATTCAAAGCATTTGTTTAATCACAAATAGTCAATTAAACATATCTTCTCAGCAGGTTGCCAAATATTAGCACAAATAAACGTAATTAGAATAGATACTTGCCCCAGGACACTTCAGTGAATATAAAAAGAACAACAACAATGACAACAATAATAATAATAATAATAATTATAATTATAATAATAATTGTTTACATTTATGTAGCACTTTAAATTTTTGAAAATTCTTTGCATATACCTGATTCAATCAGATCTTATAGTAGCCCTGGATGATAGTTGTCATTGTTTTCAGGTTTTTAACTGTTGAGGAAATTCAGATTGAGAAAGATTAAGTGACTTGCCCAGAGTCATATAGATACTCAGTGGATTAGGTGGGATTCAAACATAACATGTCTTTCTGACCCAGAGTCTAGCACCAAATTGTCTTTGCAATATTTCATCTCTAAAAGTCACTTCATTGCCTTATACAAATTTAAAATAACAGGAAAACTTCAAAATGAACTGCACTCAGAAACATAGCTTTTAAGATTACTTTAACATAAAATTTTTTATCCATCTGTATGGAGGTTTAGATAGGGGCAGCAGAGGAGGATTATATTGCAATAACTTACCTTTCTATTATCATTAGCCATGAAGATATTATTGTTACAAATTTACTTTCAGTATCTACTCAAGACAATGCAACACTCCCTCCTACAACCACAATTTTGTAGATTAAGGGATTAAGGAAACTATATAAAGTGGCATGCAATGTAATTTTTTTTTCTTTTAGGAATTATATTTATGACTTTACGTTCTGTCTTGGGAAATGGCATAACCATGCCTTGGGAAATGACATAACCAATTAGCTTTAAGTACAGATAGAATGGATGAAAGCTTCTAAGGACAGTGACCTTCAGCACTCTGAAATCTGACTCCACCCAATTTAACTATATTCTAGTCTCAAAGTACATGATGTTCCAGCTAAACTACAGTACTCACATTATTTAATATATCCAATGATTTCCTACCTCTTTTCCTTTTCTCAGAAATACTCTCTCCCTATCTGACTGCCTAACTTTACACACTAAAATTCTACCATTTTTGAGGTCCAATTTAAATACCTCCCTCCATGACACTTTCCCAGATTCTCAGTGAATTCTTTTTTATCCAATTTAATAGCACATAATTCATCCATTAAGTACAAATGCCTTCTCTAATATTTTTGTAATATACTTATGTGTGTGTGTGTATGTGTGTGTGTGCATATGCACGTGAAATCTTTCCTTCTGGATTATAAGATATTAGTGTTTTATTTCATTGTAATTTCTTCATTTCTAAAATGAAAGGAGAGGATTGGATGACCTTTTGTGATCCTTCTAATTCTAAATCCTAAACCCCATGAGATAAATAGTGAAATCATTTTTAAACCATTACATAAATGAAGAATCTAAGGTCCCAAGAAGTTGAGTAAATTGTCTCAGGTCCTATGACTTTCAGTTATCAGAGCCAAGATGCTAATGTTTGTCTTTTGACTCAAAGACCAGAGTTTCTTCTCATTATAAGATACATTTGATTCACACTCTGTCTTTATATATAACTGAAACTCAGAAAATACCAAACTTGTTTGGGAGAAATATTTAAAGAATTGTCTCATGAAAAAGAAATTAGATATTTGTCTCTGGCCTGAGACTAGAACCATGAGCATTGAATTTGTCAAGCTAAATTCAATTTCAAGGAACAAATTCCTAATGAGTTGACCTGCTCCAAAGTGTGATGGCTTCTTTAGAGATTGCTGGCTTCCCCTCATTGAAGGTCTTCAAATACAGGCTAGATAGATGATGGCTCATTGAATATGTTAGAGTGGGAATCCATCTTCTATATGAGTCATATTAAATGATCATTGATATGCATTCTAATGTTCAAATTCCATGATCTGGAAGCCAAGGCTGTAGGGAGAGAAATACAACTGGGATGAGGAAAAGTCATCAAATAAGCCAAAGATTATGGAAAGAGGAGGTAGCAATAGGGAAAATGAAGTTTCCTGAAAATGTAGTTTCTCCAAAAACTGACCTGTACATGGCTACATATCCTGCTTTTGGTAAAGCACTGCCTCCCCACCCCCATCTTCCCTTACTGATTCTCTGGGTAGAATGAGAGGCAGAAATGGGAGGAAAGGTTGATATGAGTACAAAACTGGATACAAACCAAAAAAGAACTTTCCAGACTGATCTCTTTTGAAGACTAAAGAACAAGATGACTTGTTTGAACAATAAAAAAGAATCCTTTCTCTGCAAACACTGACTCCCACTCTGGACCTCAGAAAAACTGTGAAAGAGCAAAACCACACAAATGACCAGAAAAGTGATTTCTCCTCCCTGTGTCACACAACCAGTTTTCAGAGCTGACTAACCTGCCTGGATAAGTCTATTTGAAAGTCTCTGAGATAGTCTCTGAAGTCTTGACTGATGTTTATAATTAGAGGAGGCTTTTTATGATCCTATGAAAAATCTCTGACAGTTGACAATAAATTTTCTCGTTTAAAAAAAATAAGACAGAGTGATCCAGAGAAGACAGGGTGTACAAGCATATAATCAAGTCCAAGAGACAGCAAGGCAGAATTGGCCAGGCCAATATCTGATAAGTCAGGTATTGCTGGTGCAGTTCTCCACATGTGTCACAGGTGACTTATGTCATAGCACTTAATCCCTTTGGACATGGTTCATCCCACTCTATTTCACTCAGCCTTCTGAATCTGTCCCAGGGCCAACCTTTGGGATGACTCAGGCAGTAGTCTCTGTAGCACTCACATAGAAAGAGCCCTGAACCAGAAATTAAGAGAACAATTTTCTGGAATTGGGTTATGGACCCACTTTGATGGATCTCCTTTGAATCTCACATCACTCAGATGTCTTTCTCTGCTAACTCCTATTCACCCCGTCTAACAGAGTGTTTTTTTTCTTTCAGAGGTAAACCCCACTACATGATTAAACCATCCCATTCCAGACTGTCAGCTTCAGCACATTGTTCCCTCTATGATCCCTACTCTTTCACTAATCTTCAACAGCCTATTGCCTGTTTTTCCCTACAGTCTCCAAACATGTTCATGTCTCTTCCATTTTCAAAATCAAAATAAAATACTCCTCATTTGATCTTCCCAGCTCTTCTAGCTTTCAGCAGCTAGATGGCACAGATCTTGAAAAAAAGGAGGATCTAAGTTCAAATCTGACCTCAGGTACTTACTTAGTTGTGTGATTTGGGAGCAATTTGTTTAACCCTGATTGCCTCACACCCAGGACCATCTCCCATCATCCTGATTCATAACTGACCACTGGACCTATTTGGCTTCAGAGGAGAAAAGGAAGCTAATAAGCATAGCATTCCCTCTCCCTCAAATCCAATTCACTTGCATGTCATGACATCACCATTCTGATGTCATGGTCTTCTTCAAGAACAAAGGACAAATATCATCACAATTCCTCCACCAATAGAATAAATTCCTTGAGAAGGCTGCTATCTACAATCATTGCTTGTATTCTTTTATTCTTACTTTCTTCTTTACTCCCTTTAGTCTGACTTCTGACTTCATTCAATTGAAACTGCTGATTCAAAATTATTAATGATCTCTTAATCACCATATTTAATGACCTTTTCTCAGTCCTCATGTTTTTGACCTTGCTATAGCCAATGATATTTTTAATCCAGAAATCAATAAACATTTATTAAGCAACTACTATGTACTAGGCACTATGCTAAGCATAGTGAAAAAAATCAAAATAAAGTCAGTCCCTGTCCTCAAGGATTTACATCTTAATTGAGACAATAAATAAGCAAATATTAACTAACAAATTATATACAGATTAAATAGCAAATAGGTAACAGAAGAAATACTAGAAATAAGACAGGTTGGGAAAGCTTTCCCATAGAAAATAAGATTTTTAACTGGGATTTCTAGGAAGTTGAGGAAGCCAGTATTTAGAAATGAGGAGAGGAAGCATTACAGGCTGAGGGACAGTCAGAGAAAATTTCCAGAGCCGTGAGATGGAATGTCTTATTCAAAAACAGTCAGGAGGTCAAGGTCACTGGATCGAAAAATATGTGGTGGGGAGCAAGGTGCAAGACTAGAGAAAAAAATGAAGAATATTTTTGGAAGGAGTTTAGCTTTTCCTGGGCAGGAGAGCAGAGTGAACAAGATACTATGGAATGGTAGAAAGGGGGAGATTCTAGGGGCTGGAAAAGTAATAGAGAAAAGGAAAAGAAGCTGCTTTATCAATTTTGTTTTCCTTTTAGACTTTAAGGGGGGGAAAAGAGTACAAACTTTGGAGTCGGAGAACCTAGTTAAAATTCTGACTTTCTGTATGATCTTAGGTAAACCACTTAACCTCCCAGGCCTTAATTTCCTCATCCACAGAATGTGAGCATTGAACTAGATGCTCTCAGAGATCCCTTCCAGCTCCGGAGCTTATGAGGAAGAAAGGTCAAATGAACATTTTTGTAGATTTTTTTCCTATACAGATACTGAGAGAAAAGGGGGATACTTGGATGAACTCTGAGAACAGGTTCCCAACAAGAGATTGTGCAGGGAGAGGTTATTATTTGACATAGAATGAAGACAAGGGAAATGTCTGCAGTAATTCATATCCAATGATGTAAAATGTTTGGTGTGAATTTCGGTCGGAAAAATGATTTATTTTAGAAGGGAAGGGAGAAATAAAGAAGATGGATTTCAGTTTCTGGCAAGGGAAAATTGAAGACAAAAACAGATTGAGAAGCAAGTTACAAATAAGAAATGCAGCAAGAGAACATGGTGGGATGAGGCTATTGTAAAATCAAAGGTTTAATCAATCAATGGTTTTCTGTTACCTTTAGGATCAAATAAAAATTCTTCTGTTTAGTTTTTAAAGCCTCCCATAATCTGGCTCCCACCCACCATTCCAGTCTTACTACATAAAGGTCTTTTCATATATATCCTTACATCATCCATCTCCATGTCTCTGCACAGCCTATCCCCCAAATCCACAAAGCACTTTTCTCCTTAGTCCTGTCTCTTAGAATTCCCTGGTTTGTTTCAAATATCACCTCCTTCAGAAGCCATTTCATTATCTCTCTAGCTACTTGTATCTTCCTGCAGTATCTTACTCTGCCTTTCTTTTTCATATAATTATATAAGTATACATTCTCTATTCTGATTAAATATAAGATTCTTGAGAGTAGGAAGCTTCCTTCCTGTCCCCACCCCCAGCACAATGCTTAGCATTCAGGAAGCATTTATTAAATTCAGATTAAATGATAGTTTTTAAAGATAGCAAGGAAATAGAGAACATTTATTTCCAAAGACAAGCATATGTCTGAAATCCATAAAATTATCATTTAAAGCAAGGAAAATTTAGAGAAAATTATATTTCAATACTTCAATGAATCTATGGTAAACCTGTTGTAGATCCAACTTTCAATAATACATATTGGAGCCCATCTCCACCTTTCCCTCTCGTGTGAGTCTAATTCATGTTTTTTCATAAAAATTTCATTGAAAAATCTAACCAGCAAGCTAGAGTCCACTCTCTCGCATTTTACATTTTCCAATGATACCAGCACAGCTGATACCTGTTATACATTGCTCTTTGACTAGTCTATCCTATGTTAAACTTCCCTAGATGAAGTGTTAAGGACATTCTCCTCCATAAGAGATTTTTGTAATAAAGTTTAGTCTACTTTTTTCCCTCTGTGTATTTGTATATATAATATTATATATATATATAAAATAATATGTGTATATAATTGTATATGTGTAATATGCATATATGATATATAATTGCATATAAACAAGTATTTATATAATGTGTATATAATCAAAATGTGTACAGATATACTATATATATAAAATATGTTATATATTGTGTATATACAAATAGATAATTATATGCATACTTTGTATATGAATAAATAATTACATATGAATAATATGTGTATATCAAATATTAAAATATAATATTTATAGACAGGTATGTATATATATACTTGAAAATATTTCACAAGTATATATTTTATATATATATCTATACATGCATATGTGTTATATATCTTTCTCTGCCCATATACATTGCCCTCTAAGATCTCCTGCAATTTTGATTCTTCCCAGGTTTTTGTATTCTATAAAAAAATTATGTTTATCATATCAAGGAGAATCTTCGAATTGTTGAGTTTGCTTTTGCAAATGTACTTCAGTCATATATGTCTAACATAATTTAGAGTTGCTAATAGAAGGAGGGATTAAAGAAAAGATAATAACAGGCTCATTAGAAATAGAACCAGAATTTTTTTTTAAAAGGAAGACTATAGAGTGGTACAGCATAAAGAAAGATAAAAATAGTAAATCCTATCTCTGTCATGTATTATCAGCGTGAAGCTGAACAAGTACCTTAACCTCTTTGAGCCTCAATTTGCTCATCTGCAAAAACTGAGGAAATTAGATTTGAAGGTACCTTCTAGCTCTAAATTAGTGTATCTCATCTCATGAAAGAAAAAGAGAATAAGGGTCAGGGGAAAATAGATTGTGACTGTGCTGAAAGAGAAATTATAGGTATTGAAAGAAGTTAGAGAATCATAATTTTAAAGACGTGAGTACTATTACATGAAAAAGAAAAGAACCAGGGTGGAGCAATGATTTTGATTAACGTAGTAAAAATCAATTAATCAGCTGTTAATATAATGGTTCAAGAAGTGAGCAGCAGTTTCTTCTTCTGGAAGAGGAAAATGTTCCTTGACTACCAAAATATATTTCCCTGAAATTTCTGGTGACATATGAGAAAAAGGTAACTTGGGCAGAACAGTGAACAGTAAGAGTCAACAGTAATTTTAAAAGAAAAGAAAAGAAAAGGAAGATATCAGAAATTGGAAATCACTAATATTTATTTTACTATGTTGGCGCAATAAAGGCTGATGAAACTAGCAATCTGTCATAAAGCAACCAAAATAGTTAACTGGTTAGTGAAATATATCACCAGATATGTCAAAACAGAAAGAAATAATAGACATTTCACAGGACTCTGGAAAAGGAGACCCTTTAGATCTACTCCAGCTCCTTTCCCTTTGCTAATGAGGAAACCACTACCTAGAGGGACAGTGTGACTTTACTAAAATCACACACATAGCAAGTGGCAGACTCAGAATTTGTACTCTAATTCAAAATTTATTTCTCTTTTTCCATCCACACATTGTCTGTCTTTTAAATCAAGAAAACAGTTTAGGTTAGGTAAAATATAATTTTCCTTTTAAGACCATGGAAAGTTTTAAATGAATTCCTGAAATATGTGGGAAGGTTATTTGCCAATATGACTAATATCCTCAAGATCAATGGGTAACTGGGGAAAGAAAAAAGTGAAAAAGGGAGGAAGTAAGGCAATGTTCCCCATTTAGCCCCTCTCTCTCATCAAATATGTGACCCATAGGATCTCTCAGAAAAAATTCTCTTGAAATGGAATGAAGATGGAAAAGGAGACAAAAATAAGCATTTCTATGGTACCTACAGTCTCCTAGGCACTGTACTAAACATTTTACCATTATTCTCTCATTGAATCCTCATGATAACTTTGTGAATTAGGTGTTGGAATTATACTCATTTTATTGTTGGAAAAAACTGAGGACAACCAGAAGTGAAGTGACTTGTCCAGGATCACACAACTATTTAAGTAAGGTTAAGCACTCTATCCCCTGTGGTATCTGTCAAGGAAAAATGAAAGAGATGGAATATGAATTGTGGCAGGTAATAAGGGACAACTTCCCATTGGCAGTGGGTCATGGGAGTGGAGAGGGAAGGAGGGAAACAAGAATCTAAAATGTTCAAAATATCTCAAGATTAATCTAGAGAAGCTGGAGTCAGAGTCCACCAAACAAAAGGCAAGGAAGGCTGTGGGACAGGGATGTGAAGAGAAAGAATATTACAAATGTACAAGTGAAAAAGAAGTTAGTAAAAATTTTTAGTGTGACAAGGAAAGAATCTAAAGAGTCTATAAAATCTAGAGAATATAGAGTAAGGTAATTAACTAAAAGATAACTATAAGAAGTATTCCCAGAGGTGGGTGATAAGGATGAACAAAGAATCTTTTGGATATAAACAAGTAATTTTTCTCCTCTGGGACTTCAGTTACCTCATGCGTAAAAAAGGAATCAGACTATATGATCTTCAAATACCATTCAGTTCTAAAATTATATGATTTTATTTTTTAAAAAAATCATGGTGAGAAAGGGGACAAATTGAAGTTAAGAGGTCCAAAATGAGTGAAAAAAGAAAAAAAAACTATTATTATATTAAATTGTTGATGAATCCCGACTACTTAGGATATGAGTATTTTTGAAAAGGTAAATTTTCTGATTTACTGCCTTTATCATCAGGCAATAGAAGTTTTTGTTGTTACTTTAACCATTTGGTATAAAAATGTTTTTTTCTGATATGTGTTACACAATGTTCTGCCTTGATAAACAGAGTACACTGAACATTAGTGAACTTTCTCTTGATGATTTATAATCATCATTATGAACATCAATTATTTTTAATGTGCCATAACAATGATGCACACAGTGTCCATTGAGGCTTGTAGGGCTTTTTGTCCTGACACTAAATGTCCCAAATATATTTTATTGATAATAATGAGTTCTTTTTTGTAGATGTCTTCTTTCCACTTTGCTATTAGACTGTCAAAAGTCATTTTTCTCACTGCCTTTAGCATCCTTTCCTCCCCATTTCAAAATTATTGTTTTGCATCTATATGAGCTTCCATCTGAAACAATTAAGTTTATTAAACCTGTAAGTAAATTAAAGGTATATGGATTATGAGTGGCAGAACCCAGGGTTATTACATGATCCATAATGCATAAGACTCTGAGAAATATCTGCTATCCAAAATATATATAGTGAATTAACAAAAGTAAATGGTCAAAAGTCATTCTTCAGTGTGTTGGTCAAGTTGAACAAGTTATATGAATATATAGTTCTCAAAAGAATTATAAACAATTAAGCAGCACAGGAAAGAGACTTTGATCTCTGAAAATATGAAAAATGCAAAATAAAATAGCTCTGAAGTTTTACCACAAAGTGAGAAATAAACAAAGATGATAGAAGATAGAAATAGTCAATGTGTAAGGGGCTATGGAAAGATGAACACAACGATTTGATATAGGTTGATACTGTGAATTCATCTATCCATTTTGGAAAGCAAATTTGAATTATACTCAAAAAAGTTACTAAAATATCCATATTCATTGGGGCATATGAATTGAATCAGTCAAAAAATATTTACTGTAATGTTTTGTGATATAAAAAATAGAAACAAAAATGTTCATTTGGGAATTATTAAAAATAATGTAGTTCACAAAGTTGATGAAATAATAGAGTCCTATAATAAACAATGTTGTGACTAAAGAGAAGAAAGGAAATACCTAAAAAATTGAAACCACATGAAGTAAGTAGAATTTCACTTTATTGTTCAGTCATTTTTTAGTCTTGTCCAGTTCTTCAGATTTCATTTGGGGTTTTCTTGGTAAAGACACTGAAATGGTTTTCTACTGCTTTCTCTAGATCCTTTTACAGATGAAGAACAGAAGCAGACTCAGTCTGAACAGAGAACTGTTCCAAAATTAACTCATATAGTAAGTTTGTGAGAATGGATTTGAACTCAGAAAAATGAATATTTTGACTTTGAGTCTGACACTTTTTCCACTGTACTACCTAGTTGCCCCAAGTAGAAGCTGCTACAACTATATATATGAATGTATATGCATATATGCAAATGTATATTAAAATAAAGAGATGATAGATATGCATATTGAAATAGATAAAATAGATAGATGTTAGATATGTATATTAAAAATAGATTGCTAGTTTCATCAGCCTTTATTGCAACAACAAAGTCAAATGACTTTGCTGGAAATCCTCCTATAAATGAGAATGTACTGTCTCCCAAGGCAGCCCAAGCCATGATAGAATAGTTCAAATGTTAAGACAGATTTCTGGACAACAAACCTAATTTCACTTCTTTTTGACTCTTACATATTGTCCTTACTTCTAACCCCACTGGCCAAGCAGAACAATAGTGTTCCACATTCTTTATAGCAGATTTTCAAAAACTTGAAAATAGTCCTCATGCTCACTCCTCCCCTAGCCTTTCTTTGATTTAATATTGTTATTATCTTCAATCAATCATTATAGGACATGTACTATAAGCAATTTACCTACTTATGTTTTCCAGGTTATTAATGTATTTCCTAAACTACACTATGCAGAACTGAGCAACTACTCTAAATGTGGGCTGACAAGGCAGAGTACTTTGGGATTATCGACTATTTAAGGAATCTAAAACCCCTTTAATGTAGTTCAAACCTGCAGTCAGTTTTTTTGGTTGTCCTCTTGACATCACTGACTCATACTGAATTTGCAGTCTACTGGATTACAAGATCATTTTTAAATAACTACCAGAGTATGCCTCCCCATATTGTGCTTATGAATTTAATATCTCCAAACTTATTTGATATTGCATTTTCCCAATCCATTTGCATTTCAACCTAATAAAACCATTTTTCTAGGCAATTTGAAATGAATGAAAATTTAGCACTTACTGCATTCCATTCCTGTCTGTTTTCATCCACTGCACTTTGTTTTTGCCATTGTCTCCATTAAATCTTTATTGAAACATGGTTTCTATTAATTTTCATCTTATTAGATCTGCCTCAAATTTGTAAATTTTCAGATCATTTTTAAAAATTTTGATTCTGTTTTCAAAGGTACGAATTATTCCTCTCTGATTTATGTCTTTTGTAGTTTGGTAAGGCTGCCCTTTAATCTTATTCCTCTTCCCTTATCCTATTCATTTTTTCAAATCATTGATAAAAATGACAAATAGCATAGGGTCAAGAATGTTGTACAACCTAGTGTACTATCTTGTAGTAGACCTATCTCATTCCATGCAACTATCCTTTCAATGCAGTCACTCTATCCATTTTAAATCTCATCTAATTATACTGACCTTATTTTTATATATTCTATTATCATTAGATAAAATATCATTAGCTCCTCCATCTAACACATTTCAAAAATTTGGAGAAATTATATTAAATTCCCTTATCCAGATCAACCAGTTGAGTAACACTATCAGGAATTAAAAAAGATAGGAGAGCAATAGAGCTGTGTGGTTTTTTTTTTTTTGATAAAAAACCTGCTGGCTCATTGTGATCACTGCTTCCTTTCTTTGATGCTGAAATAATGACAATTTTAATAATTTTGTCGAGAATTTGCCATGAATCCAAGTCAGGGTCACTGGTCTATTGCTCAAAGATTCCATTCTCTTCCCATTTTTGAAAATGAGAATATTCTCCTTTTTCATTCCTATGTATGTCTTCTGTTTTTCATAATCTTTTTTTTTATTCCTGAAATAGCCCTAGAAATTTCATAAACCATTTTTTTCAAGTCTCAAGAATGTAGAATATCTAGGAAAGGTGCTTTAAATTCACTGAGGGTAATGAGATACACTCTTATGATTCTGATTTTCAGCATCATCTCAACATTGGATGCTTTTTCCATTGCCCTTACCAATTCAAAGGTCTCTCTTCTGGGTAGAGAAAACAGAAACAGAGTAGAAATTTAACAGTTTCTGTCAATATCCCAATGTCCCCTAGAAGTAGTCCTAACCCTTCACTGATTCTACTGTTTTCTCCTTTCTAATACTTGAAAGACACATATACACATTTTAATTACCTTAATCTTTCCTTCATTATTAGGTTTAGCATTCTCAAAACTGTTTTTATTGCATCATGCCACAATATTATGCTCATTCCATATCACCTGCCCTTACTTCCTTCATATATATATATATATATATGTATATATACATATATATATATACACACACACATATATATATATATGTGTGTGTGTGTATATATATAATTTTAAAATCAGAATTGGTAAATAAGTTCTCTGCACATCCACAGTAGCTTCTTTAAACAACTTTTCAGAGAAATAGACAAAAAAGAAAAATAAAATATAGGTTGTCTGGCCCAATAAAGAGTAGATTAAGGCAGTACAATACTTTTGAATGGTTAATATAGCATCTGTCCAATGAAAGGAACAAGGAGAATGGATCAAAGTTATATGTTATCATTGGAAGCACTTTGAATGAAGACTTCTATAGTCAATTCATTGAGCTCATGGAATGGGCATTAAGGATGTAAAACCTCATTTACAAAGAAATAATCTGAAAGGTTTTATGAAAATATGGGATTATATCTTTGATGAAAGAAAAGATTCTCACTTTATAGGGGTTATTTATTATGGTTTCTGAGGTCCTCGGACTCTGGGTTTTATATTTCTGTGGAAAAAAAGAAGAAATGATGGAATGAAATGTTAAAGAATCATATTCACTCATACACACACTTATTTAAAAAGCATTTAAATCCTTAATATGTGCTAGTCACTCTGCTAGCTATTAGAGATACAAAGACCAAAAAAGAGAAGTACCTGCCCTCAAGGACTTAACATTCTATTTAGAAACCATAAGGAGAGAGAAATAGAGATATACAGAGAGAGACAGAGACAGAGGTACAAACACTGATGCACATGTTATATATTAATCCACAAACATTAAGCAAAACCACAGAAAAGAATGGAGTAGGACATTCAGAAAGCAAAGGATCCTAAATCATGGACCATCATAATATGTCCTGAAAAGGATAATCAAATAATGATTGTAAATAACACATTAATGTCAGTGACAAATTACTTACAAAAATGAGAAAATGAATTAAAAATTAGCTCAAAGAAGAAACAAATGGAGTAAATATAAACCTAAGTAGTATAATATTAAATATGAATGGATTAAATAATTTAATAAAAAATATTGACAGAATGGTTAAGAAAATAAACCTTCCAAACCAAACTTATTGATTAAAGATACATAAAAATAAAAACACAAAACAAAAATGAAAAATGAAAATTAAAGTGAACAAAAAAACTTTCTATGCATTGGATAAATTAAAAAACAGGTGTTTAAATATGTTATTATAAAAAACAGAAATTTTTACAATATAGAGATAAACATGAAAACTACATTGAAATCTATTATAAATGATAAAATAATATTATTACTCACCATAAAAATGAAATAGCATAGCATATAAAGAAAAAGTTACCTATTTATACAAAAAGAAATAGAAACATAAAAATTGTTGGAGATTTTAATATATTTTCTTTTAGAGCTGAAAAAATCTAGTTGAAAAATATTGAAGAAATTATAGAAGAAATTGAGGAGTTTGAACTCAAAGACTTATGGTATCTCCTGAATGGAAATAAGAAAGAAATAGCTCTCAGTATGCACAGTTCTTTTCTGGAAGCCTAACATGCTAAGAAAGAGAGAAATCATCAAAAAGGATAGGCATATTAAACAGTTCCATTATAAATCATAACAGAAAAAATAGCAATTAATCTAGAATCCAGGCAACAAAATCACATGATACTTGCTCAAATGAAAATTTAATGATTATATGAATGATTCATATGAATTTAAAGATCAAATCACAGAAACAAATAATAATTATATGAAAGGAAATTATAAAGATGTAACCACATATCAAAATCTTTGAAATTCAGTTAAATCAATCTTTAGGCCAAAAATATGTCAGAAAACATACATTAATAAAACTGAATAAGAAAGAATAAATATGTAATTTTTTAAATAACAAATCTAAAAAGTAGGCCAAAAGGAAATCTTAAAAATTAGAAGAAAAAGAGTTAAAATGCAAATCAAGAAAGACTGTAAAATGATAAACTTCAAATTTAGTTCCTTTAAAGAACTAGGAAGAATGGGTTGTAGTTATAAATTTTTTTTACATTAAAAATACTCCACATTGGGGCAGCTAGGTGACACTGGCCCTGGAGTCAGGAGCACCTGAGTTCAAATCCGACCTCAGACACTTAATAATTAACCTAGTTGTGTGGCCTTGGGCAAGCCACTTAACCCAACTGCCTTGCAAAAAAAAAAGATACTCCACATGATTGTTGAACTTTATCAAAGGCTTTATCTCTGTCTATGCATTATTATTATTATTAGTAGTATTATTATTATTATTATATTTATTATTATATCTATTATTATTTATTACTATTATTAATATAATTTTTAAAGTATTTGGTCTTAATGTAATTGATTATATTTGTTTTCTAATATTGAACTATGCTTGCATAACTAGAGCAAATTCAATTTTTAAAGTTTTTTTGCTAGAATTTTATTCAAAATATTTTCTAGTTCTCTTTCTTTGTTTTATCATTCTCTGAAGTCCACAATACTATATTTATCTCATGAAAGGAATTTGATCAAGTATATGCTTTCTCAGTCTTGGAGAATAACTTATAATCCTTCTATTTACATTCTTCTAAGATTTTCTAGAATTCACTTCTAAATCATTGTAGATTATTGTCCCAACCCCACTACTTTCCTATATTTGATAGTACCTTAATCTTTATTCAATTATATTTTCCATCCTTTTGTTGTTTAATATGCCTATTTCAAGTTCTCTTCATCTGTGCATTTTTTATTTTTGTAAGTGATCCTTCACTTCTTTTAAATTCTCAGCTTTGCTAAGCATATGAAATATGCTCTAATTTTTAATTCATTCTTTGTTGTAATCTCCTGTTGTTCAATTTTATTTTAGCAATTTGATTTCCATTTCTCTTTAATCAAGTTAGTTAAGGGTTTATTGACTCCCTTGATATTTTTTAAAAATAGACAAGAGAAAAAATAATGCATAAACAATAACAAAGGGCAAATGAAATGTCCTTGCTTGCAGATGACATGATGCTGAGCAGAGAATGAAGAGAATCAACAAACACACATGTAACATAAGTGATATAATTAATCACTTCAGAGAAGTAACAGACATTTCAAGGAGTTGTAGACAGCTGATTTTGGAAATACCTGAATTCAAATCCTGTTCACTGGCTATTTGGAGCAACTCACTTAACTTCTAAATATCTCCTCTGAATTCTTAATGGATTTAAAATGAAGAAGAAATACCTGTTTGCTTGAAGGATGTCCTCACCAGGATATCCTTACAGAGATGAAATCACAGATCTGGCCCAACAACAATGAAAAACAGCAGAATACAAAATAAATGAGTAAACATCAGCATCATTTTTATTAGTCAATTGACAAGGATTTACTAAATGTCAGACACTGACATAAAGAAAGAAAAAAATGCTTTCAGGAAGAAAATCACAGAAATGTACTGTCTTGGAATCTAGAATTAGTACAAATTATAAAACAATTCATTTGAAGGAATAAAAGATCAAGAATCTAAAGAGAATAATAGACTGTGTGCAAGATTTAGAGAAAATTATAAATGGTAGTATATAAATTATAGATAGACTCACTGTTCAATGAAAAAAAGATACTGAGAAAACTGGATTGAAGTCTGCCCACCCTTCCTTAAAAAACAACATATCTTTATTTTTTTAGGTTTTTTTGCAAGGCAGATGGGATTAAGTGGCTTGCCCAAGGCCACACAGCTAGGTAATTATTAAGTGTCTAAGACTGGATTTGAACCCAGGTACTCCTGACTCCAAGGTCAGTGCTTTATCCACTACTCTACCTAGCCACCCGAAAACAACATATCTTTTCATCAACATCAGATGCTATATAACACAATGAGTCACAAACAGACTTATGACAAAGATATTGTCTATGTCATATATAAATAAATTACAAAAAGGGGAAGAAAATATTTTTTCACAAATACGGAAGAAGAGTTCTTAAACAAAGAAGGAATAAAGATTATCATAAAAATGAAATGGAAAATTCTAATTATATAAAATTGAAAAGTCTTCTCTATACAAACAAAATTAATACAGTTAGAATAAGAAGGTGGGAAAATGAGGTCAGTATTTTTTTCTGCTCAATCTCTACAATCCAAAGCTATATAGTAAATTGACAAAAATATAGAAGAGTAAGAAATGTTCCTCAATATGTATATGCTCAAAAGTCATGAACAACATTTTTAAAAAGATATACAAACTGGCACTAACTATATAAAAATTCTCCAAATTAATGATGAAAAGGGAAATGAAAATTATTACTCTGATATTCTACCTCTTTCCCATCATATTGGTAATGGCTTAAAAAGTGGAAAAGAGTAATGATTAGAAAAGTTATAGGAGGCCTCAAATCCAAATAAGTTGTGAACTGGTTCGAAAAAAGACCTTAAATTTGCATACCTTTTGAATTAGCAAGATGAATGCTAGGCAAAAATCCCAAAGAAAAAGAAATATATTAAAGGCTCATGTATATGAAAATATTTGTAGTAGTACTTTTTAATGGAGGAAAGATCTGGGAACAACATAGGGGCCTAACAAAAGAGGAAAATATATGGCATTTGGTAAGGAATGTCATTTTCACCATAGATTCAGAGAAACTCCGGAGAATCTGTATAAACTGATACAGAGTGAAATGATCAGATTCAGGAAGACAATTTATTCAACTGCTATATTATAATGGAAACCAGCTGTGAAAAACTTAAAGATATTTATCAATATAATTTTCTTGGAGGAAAGGTGAGGTAATAGAGGTTCAGAATGAAATAATTTTGAGATCCAAATTTGAGACCTATTGTTTTTTGTTTGCTTTACTATATATTTATTATGGAGCATTCCAATTTTATTTTACTTTGGAGAGAAGGAAATTTTTGAGAAAAGTTCGGTAAACACTGAGCTTGGGAAAGAACTCCATATTGGACAAGAATTACTGTGAAAACTGGTAAGTAGTTTAGGAGGTGGAACTAAGATGTCAAAGTATCAGGAAAAATTACAACTGAGTCTTAACTTGTTACACAGATTTAGGAAATACACAAGAGTCAGTCCTGATCATGAAGTCAAAGAGAAAAAATTCATGAGTCATTTTTTTTTCCTCACTCAGGTTGGCAAAGAGAAACTACACAAAAGGAAATGGGAATATAGTATAACTAGGAAGGATGATGGAGCTTTAATTCACAAGAAGTTTCTGAACATTGAGTCAAGAAGAGGTTGCTGATCTGACAAGGGGGGAATTGATCTTTGTGCAGAGTTCAGGGATAGATGTGACAACTAATAACTCTGTTGTTCACTACCTAGTTCTAGGTCATACCTTCAGGGTGGATACAGAAGACAAAACGCATCTGGGGCAAGGGTGGGGAACCTCCTGTCTTCAAAAGATCATTGGAAATTTGTAGCATCATTCACAGGCAATACAAAATAAACTTAAAAAATTAGCCAACTATATTTGGTCAAATATTCAATTAATTCATTCCCTAAAATGTGAATTTTGAGACCCAGTGCCAGATTAAGTGATTTTTGCCAGCTTTATACAACTTGCAAGTTGGACATTTCCCGTGATCTAGGGGTAAATAATCCAGAATGAGGATGATTGTAGACCCTAGACTCTGTACTCTGCAAGGAGTAATTTAAGAAGCAAGAAGTAGTTCTGAGTCCCTGATCCTAAAGACATAGGTTAGAAGAAAATCAGAGATTTGGGTTAAATGAAGGAGGATGAAAGTTTGTTGGTAATATCAAAGACTTACAACTAGATCATGGACACTTTCTTTGAGAAGGGAGTCAGGGGACATAGAACAGTTTTGCATCAAATAGCTTTACAAAGCCAATATTAACTATATTTTTAAAAATAGGAAGCTGCTGTTTGATAATGTGAAAAGCAATCCTAAATCTTTGCACAGATATCAGTATATCAGAACAAAAAATAAAATAAATATTAAATGAGAATAAAAAAAAAGTGTCTGGAATGATAATATGAATTAAATAATACCTAACATCTTTGTAACTAAGTATCAGATAAGCACTTTATAATTGTCTCATTTCATCCTCCTAACAACTGCAAAAGATAGATGCCATTATTATCCTCTGCTTTACACCTCAGGGAACTGAAGCAAATTAAAGGTTAAGTGACCTGTCCAGGGTCATACAAGTTAATCAGTATCTGAGCAAGGATTTGAACTGAAGATATTCCTGATTCCAGGCCCAGTAACCTATCCACTGAGCCACTGAGCTGCCCCCAATTATAACATGACCTATTTAAATAAGCTGTTAGTAATAAATTGTAAAAGACAAAAATAACATACCTCAATGCAGACTACCATTTCCAATAGAAGTATAACCGATTGAAATAAGCAAGTAAAAGAAACTTTTAAAAAATTATAGAAAACATAAAAAATTTTTAAAAATAGAAAGAAATCAGTTAAATAAGTAGCATTATTGCAAGTATTAGGTTCTAGCCACTGTATCAAATGCTAGGGAGAGTACGAAAAGCAAAAAGATGCAAGCAAGTTCACCTGGTAATGAGTTTATGTGGCAGACAAAATTAACAACAGTTTAGCTTACAAAGCTATTTGTTATCTGTCTAGTAATTTAGGCAGAAAAGTGGTCCAATGAATAGAGTTCTAGGTCTGAAGTCAAGAAGACCAGAGTCCAAATCTGGCCTTAGACATTAACTAGTTTTATGATTCTGGCTAAGTCTTTTAATCTTATTTGCCTCAGTTTTCTCATCAGTAAAAGAATTTGGTGAAGGAAATAGCAAACTACTCTGGTTTCCTTGCCAAGAAAACCCCAAAGAGATCACAAAGACTTGGACAAAACCAAATAACAGCAATCAGTTATTCATTTAATAAATATTTTTTGTGTCAATAAATGTGCTAGATACTAATAATATAAGAATAAATACAAAATTTTCCACCTTTTCATATATAGTAATTAGAAGCAACATGTAGATAAAGAAATATATACAAAAATCTATTAAAAATAAAAATATGATATGTTATTTCATAAAAGTAAAAAATGGGGGGGCAGTTGGGTGGTACAATGGAAAGAGCAACAGCCCTGGAGTCAGGACCTGAGTTCAAAATCTGGTCTCAGATAGTTCATAATTGCCTAGCTCTGTGACCTTGGGCAAGTCACTTAACCCCATTGCCTTAAATAAATAATTTTTTAAAAAAAATCAGAGTGGGAAAGGGAATAACATTTTTGTGGAAAATTCCATCAAGAGATCCAACTAGCAAAACTAAAACAAAAAATAAAGAGAAGATATCTATAAAATTTACTACAACAAACTCTTTTCTCCACTAAAGACAGTGGAGACCCATTTGAATTCTATCATGAACCAGCTGTTATATGAGGAAGTAAAAGTGATACTAGAGAAAATTAAGATAGGAAGAATTGGATTGGGCTAAAATCTTTGCAATGCAGTTTATGCTAAAGAGAACAGTTTAAAAACTGGAAGGATCAGTTATCAAGATATTTGAAAATTTGAAAGTTATCCAAACCTTGGGAAAAACTCAGACCCTCTTGTTACCCTAAAAAGTTGATGAAGAAAATATAAGTAATTACCAAGTATTAGCCAAGTAATATGGTTACTTCAAATATCTATAAAATTTTGTGAGAAAAATTCACCCAGAAATTGTTTGTACCTTTTGGGAATTATTAGAAGGGAATAAACAAAGTTTTGAATGTGCTATCCTAAAAGAATCCATTCCTGCCTTCTATGGGCAATATATTGTTTCCAATCATTGCCATTTCCATTCTTTGTATCCCTGTGGACGAATTCTCAATGGGATTTTCTTGGCAAACAAGAGAAGAAACTATTTCTGTACTTGTTTTTGAAATCCCATGGAAAAGACTTGTACAGAATGGACACACACAGAGACAAATTGATTTGCATCCCTGGAGAGAAAATCTACATTGATCAGATCAAAAATATTCTAGAGTTATCAAGAAGCTCTTTTTTCAAAGTACATACTATTTGCCACTTTAACAAAGTGCCTGGCACAAAGTATTATGTTAAAAGAATTCGACCACGTCAGTTATTATGGAGAGAAGTCTAATGAAAGAAGAGTCCTTCTGAAAAATATTTGGAGATATAATTAGACTGCAAACTTTCTATAAGTTATCAGTGAGATACTAGTATAATGCTGGTCTTGAAAGCTAGATAGCACGATGAATAGAGTGATGGCCTTCAGGAGAACCTGAGTTCAAATTTGTCCTCAGACATTTACTGGCTGTGTGAACCTGGGCAAATCACTTAACCCTCTTTGCCTCAGCTTTTGTCTAGAAAAATGAAACAAAAAAGAAAATGGCAAACTGCTCCAGTATCTTTGCCAAGAAAACCACAAATGAGTTCATAGTCAGACATGATTGAAAAATGACTCAGTAACAAAAACAACTAATAACAATCAACAAAAACAACCTTAGACTACCTTCAGAGAGTCATTATATCCTAGAACATAGAGGTGAATGTCTCACTGTGCACTGATTTTCCTGGTTGGACTACATGTGGAGTACTGGGCTTGATTATTGAATTTACGCTAGCAAAAATATTAAGAAACTGGTAAAAATAAAACATCATAACACAAGTTAGATGGACAAGCCTTAAAGATAATATCACATGAGGAATGAGTGAAGGAACTATGGAAGGTTAGCATAAAAAAGAAAAGATTATGAGAGGAAGTACAGTTTAATGTAAAAAATTTTAAATTTGCTCTCAAAGGACCTTAATTCAATTTCCACTCTACCTCTTACTCAGTTCAGAAAGTCATGTAAGCTCACTCAGTCTTAGTTTCTTCATTGATAGAATGAAGAGGCTTGATTAAATGACATATATAACTTTATGCAGTTTGACTTTAAGATCTTATGAACCCCATGGTAATCTTAGAGTAATTATACATGATATATGTCTACACACATTTACGTGTATAGATATGTCTATATCATTATTATGTGAAAAGAAATTTAAACTATGATACAATTGGAATCAGTAAGTTAAATAAGGGGAATGAAAGAAAGTAATCAAGATGCTTCAGTTCAATACCAGATCTTGACTGTGATCTATATTCTTCAATACATTCTTATCAGATTTATTTGAGCAAATAAAAAATATTGAGGATATTATAAAAGGCAAAAACAAGCTATCAAGCAGTATATGTTGTAATGAAATTGTTTGTATTTTTCAAGTGTTTGTGTTCTTATTATGCATTTTCATCAGATTCATCTGAACTATTAAAAATACACTGTGCATTATAAAGGTGATGATTTTGAACATGAAGGAGAGTTTATTCTCATGCACTTTTCAGCACTTCAATAATTCATTATCTCAAATGCATAAACATTTCCTCCACCCATGCATAATACAATTTAAAGAGGTCTCATCCTCTGAGATTCTTGTCCATTTTCATTAAAAATCTGCAAAACATAAAGAGTTTGATTAAAAATTATATTCTATGATACTAAAATTTAATAGATATTTAAAATGGAAGATTATTCAGAGATGATCTAGTTCAATAATCTCATTTTACAAATCAAGAAACTGAGATTAGGAGAATTTAAAAAATAAGCTCAAAGTCATGAAAGGAATAAGTAGTATAATCATAATTTGAACCCAATTACCTTTTTTTGCTCCAAAATCAGCATTTTCTCCATGTTTTGATTTCTTTATAATCAAAGCACATTTAAAAAGTAAAATATATATTTATGTCTTTGGTCATTGTCTTATAAATGAATTTTACTTTTTTAAAGCTAACCTACATTTTAACATTCTTTAGAGAAAGTAATTTATATAGTGATCAAAATCTATATCCAAAATTGATGTCATATTTAAAAAAAAGTCATTGCTCAGGTGAGCATGCCATTAAATAAAGGAAATGGACAAGGGCAGAAAAGTCATTGTATATCAGAATGTTTTCAAAAGTCCTTATGAGAATTTGCTCCTAAAGATTGAAATGAAAATATTTTATATTTGTTATTTGCAAATTCTCTTGTAATAATGATGTTATTACTGCTAAAATCTCCTTGAATTCAAACATTTTCTATTCAACTCAGCATACTGTCTTCCTTGCAAAGAAAAAAAAAATCAATGAATTACATGTCTACTGTCTATGCTGCTGAAAAGTCCAGACAGACAGCTGACTTCTTACACTTTCAGTGTATTTCAGTTAAGGTTCCAGAGGTGTTTGGCATCACATTGCTGAAAACAAAAGTGAGCACAACAAAAGATTATGCTATTTAGAGTGTGAAGGTATTTTAAAGATCTATTAGAATAATCACAAATGTATAATTAATTAATTCAGTCAGTTTAACACTCTCATTTGATGAGGAAAAAGAAGCCCACCCAAAGAGATTTGATGATTTTTCCCAATATCACAACCAAGAATTTGGAAGTGAATTTTCTTTTCCAAATACATTTGCAAGTCATTTTTAACATTTTATATAATTTTTCATTATATATAATTTTTAATAACCCATTTATTCTATCTTTCTTGGATTCCACTGAAAGCTTATTTTTATTCTACAAGTTAGCATTTAGATAAGCTACTTTGGGAGCTGTTCTCTGCTCTATAGATATGGTCTGAAGGGGAATTTTTAGTAGCACTGCTTTGTCTTCCATGTTATGTATTAATACAATTTTAGACTCTTAAAAGCAAGGACCTAGAAGAGACCTTGAGAGGTCATGTGATCTAGTCCCAAAACTGAAACAAATAAGCTATCCTGGTCAAGAATTTATTAATTCTTTTAGAAATCTTTGAAGAAGACATCAAGAAATGAAAGGTGAGAGGATGCCACTTCTGCTGAAAGAAATCAACAAAACAGAGCAGATATACCCCAAAACCAGAAAAGGAAGATCAAACAAGACTGGGTGATTGGAATGTAAGGTAATGAAGCTAGCAGTAGGGAGAGTCTGAGTGGGCAATAATTATTTTGTATTCTATATATTTGCTCAGCAGTGAAAACCCAAATATTAAAATAATCCATTCCAGTTCCCTTTTTAATCCATTCCCTATGAGAGTAGGATTCAAGAACTACAAACCCTCTTCCTCCATCTAGTTCATGAGTGTGAATTCTTTCTCTCATAGCTCATTTGTATGAAATAATTTCTTTTTATCTTTTCCTATGCCATATAACTTTTTAGGATTATATCATATTCAATTCTACCCCAGTCTTCCTTTTGAACTACTCCATTACTAATGGCAATCTTAAATATACAGCTTACATTTCTGGGTAAAAAAAGTAAACAATTGGTCCTTATTGAGTCCCTGGTAATTAGTCTTTTATGTTTACCTTATATTTCTCTTGGATATTGAATGCCAAGTTTTATTAAGTTCCATTCATTTTGCAACCAACTCCTAAAAGTCTATTAATTCAATAAATCTTCATTTTTTCATTTGGGATTATATTTAACTTTGTTGGGTATGATATTTTTGGCCATAGCCTCAGTTCTTTTGCTTATCTATATATAGTATTCTAAACCCTGCCTTCCTAACCGCTGTTAGGTCTTGTGTAATTTTAAATGTGGCTCTTCCATATTTGGATTTTTTAATTTCATATTACTCACAATATTTTCTTCTTAACCTAAGGGATTAAGAATCTCTTTAAGTTTTGGATTTTCTTGTTATATTTCTATATTGTTTCTTGTATTATCAAATCAAGATTGCTTTTGTATCATGGTTTTAGATTGTCTGATTATTCTTGTTTTTTTTTCCTTGATCTATTCTCCAGATCAGTCATTTTTCTTATGTTTCATAATATAATTGCTTTTGTTTTTTCATTCTCTCTCTGTATATATACATATATATATATATATATATATATATATATATATATATATATATATATATATGTTACTTGGTCTCATTACTTCACTAGCTTCCCTTTGTCCAATTCTAATTTTCAAGTAAGTGTTTTCTTCCTTAAGATTCTGACTCTCTTGCTCCAATTAATTGACTTTCTTTTCACAAACTTGTTTTTTCTGGATTGTTCCTATTTTTTTATAAGTTTTCCTCAATCTCTCATTTAATTTTTAAAATATTTTTTGACTTCTATGGGCAGATAACCATTCGATATTATTATTTGGGAGGCTTCTTTTTGTTTCAGTATCCTTCTCTGAAGTTGAACCCCAATCATCTTTATTCCCCTAGTAATTATCTTTGGTTGTGATGTTTCTCTTTTGCCATCTCATTTTTTTTTAAATTTTAGCAGCTTGTTATTATAAACACTTTTAATCCTGGGATATGGGGGGGGGGGGGTGCCTCTGGCCTCAAGTCCTTCATATTGTAATTTTTTGAGCTTTGGTCTAGGCCCAATCTTTGTACTCATTTCCCACTACAAACCACAGCTAGGACCATCTAACATACTATACTGGAAATAATATTACTCCATAAGAACACTCTAATGGTTATAACATTTAGTTCTCCTTTCAGGCCTGCAACTGAAACCAGGAACTCGGCTCTCCAGTAAATGCCCACAGCAGCCTCTTCCCAGTCCCACTGTTTCTGCACTCCCTGTATGTGTGTTGGTTCTTTCTCATCTAAGGCCATGTCTTGGCAGCACAACTGGGCCTGGCAAGCCTTGCCAGCAGAGGTTCTCTCAATCTTCCCCCTTCAGATTTCCAACTCCTGACACTGTCCAAGAGGTAAAAATTCCTATGACTGAGGCCAAGGCTTCATCAACCCAGCTGCCCCCAGGGTTCTATGCTTGCTGTTTCAGAGGAGCTAGCCTGGAGGTGTTTATATTTCACACAAGTCAAATCTCATTATTGGTATATTTCTTCAGATCTTTTCTAGTTATTCCCCACTGTTCTGTTCTGCCATAACTCTTATATAGTTTGCTGCTCTACTACTCTGAGGTATCACTTTGTCTGTTTTGTGGAAGAAATTTGGTTCTTACCCAGTCCGCCATTTTCCCAGAAACATTTCCACATGACTGATTAAGATTGACTTTAACCCTCAGGATATGAACTTTTCAGTCTTGGATGGGACCCCACCCAACCAGGAGAACTTATTTCTATTTAGACTATAAACAAAAACAAGACTAATTCTTACTCAGAGTTAATGAGCCTTTATCATGGTATTCCTCTATTAGAGTTTAGAGTGTCTTAGCTAATAAGAGCAGAAAATAAACCCAAAGTTTTCTAGATAGAGATGAATTCCCTTGTCCAGACTATGGAAGGTAACCAAATCTCATGATCAATTCATATTCTTATCAGGAAGAAAGATGAATTCTAAGCTACCTCAAGGGAATTCCCTTTCAAGGATCATTTCAAACTTCAGACTCTCCATGACTTTTGCTTTTGGTTGCCACAGAGAAACCACTGACCACTAATTTACCGAGTATTAGCCAATCAAATTACCTAGAAATACTGTCTTTTGGTTTTTTCAGTCATCACAGCTTACAATTTTTTCTTGTGCCCAAACTAGGAAAAATATCATAAAATCATAGAATAACTTGAAGCTTTATGGAACATCTCCAATACTACACCTTTCCCCTACCTCCCTAAACAGAGAAGAATAAAATAATGATCTCTCAAAGCACTTTCAGTCCTTGTATACTATGAATTTCAATTACCTTTTTTCTTCTTTGACTAGTATGAAAATACATGCTCAATAAAAACATGGGAATAAAGGGAATGGAGGTCATTTTGTTTGTTTCAAAATGTTCTAAACATGTGTACCACATACTTTTGAATAACCTCTGTGATAGCAAGTTTTCATCCCTTTAACATATCAGTATTCTTTTAAGAGTATTATATGACTTTGAGTAATGAAATGTCATACTCTAAAGAATTAAAATTTCAGGTCACTTCAATAATAATGGAGAAGAGAACAGAGGAAATGAGAAGGATGCATAAAATTCATAATCAAGAATTCTGTAGAATTAGAATAAAAAACATCCCCAGAGAAGCATATGCTTAGGGGGGAAAAAAAAGAGGTGCATCAAATATCAAACAAGAATAAAGGCTGAGGGGTGGCTAGGTGGCATAGTGGATAAAGCACCAGCCTTGGAGTCAGGAGTACCTGGGTTCAAATCTGATCTCAAACACTTAATAATTACCTAACTGTGTGGCCTTGGACAAGCCACTTAACCCCATTTGCCTTGCAAAAACCTAAAAAAAAAGAGAGAATAAAGGCTGAAGAACCTATATCCTATTACATTAGATCCATTGGTATTCATGCAAAGGCAAAAGAAGAATAGAAAAATGTTCCAGTATGTTGGGAGAGTTGTAGGAGAATATAGAAAAGAATTGCAATAGAATGACATGGCAGGGATGGAGATAGACTCTATGTTAGTGACTTTCAAAATATGATTCATAAATCCCAGGGTGGAGGATTTCAAAGATGCTTTCAGAAGTTCTTCAAAGTCAAAACCATTTCTGCAAATAATACTGACATTAAGATACTCTCTATTAAAATACTCTCACTTTTTCCAACTACATATCAAAATAAGGGCAGATAGTCTTCATATATTTAAACCAAAACAACAAATCAAAGTAGATTGAATGTAGAAGCAACTGCTAGATAGCCATTAAAGATATTTGCAAAAATGGATAAAACAATGCAATTCTCCTTATTTGTTTTGAAAAATGTTTTTTCTTTTTTTTATAAATAAGATATGAAATTGTTTTTTATTTTTAATGAAAATAATATTTTTAAACTTAATTGATAATGCAGCAAATGTTGATGTACATAATTCACATTTAAAAACTCTATGGATTCTCGATAATTTTTAAGAGTGTAAAGGTATCTGACACCCTCCCTGCTACTTCAATGAGATTACAGAATCATCACATAGATGAGACACTGAATAGAACCTTTAGGAAAATTGCTTGTTCTGCCTAATCATTTCTTGTTTGTCTTATAATCTCTATTCCCCCAGTATTTTGTTGTTTTTTTTTAATGTGAAGTGGTCTACTATAAAAAATGCTTTGCAAAGTCTGTCTTTTTTTCTCATGTTTTCATAAAGAATACAAATAATGCATGCATAGATTCTCATAAAATTTTTATATAGATAAGAAATTAATCTTATGGGCCAGTAGTTATGAATGCTATCCTGATTGCATGAGTTTTTTTTTTATTGTTATTGTCTCCACTTTGTAAAAATAGCATTCATGATCATCTTTTGTAATTTTTTCCTTTTTTTAAGATATCTTAAATTTCAATTCCTGTCTATTTTTAAAACTTTGGTATATTTAGTACAGATATTTTTTATGTGTATTTGGTAACATTTGTGGCTCACATCCTTAAGTGTTCTTTTGGTCCTGAATCAGTACAAAGGGTACCAAAGTGGTAAAATCCAAATATAGTGATTCCACTAGCATAGCGAGTAAGTTTAGTAAGTACTGAACAGTTAGTCAATAAGGAACACACACACACACACACACACATATGTTATATGCTAAGAGAATATGGTCTCTGTTATTTCCAAGCCCTGTACTCATACAATACCATTACTAATTGACTAATCACAGCATCAAGACTGTTTACCAGTAGATTGATTTCTGAATCCCAATTCAATTCAATTTAAAAAATATTAATTGTCTACTGGTTATTGACATAGCTCTCCATATAAAGTATATTAAAATAAAATTCAAGAGCTCTCACTGTCTAGGAACTTGCAATGGTAGGAATATGTCCATCCACAAATAGGCAAAACTCTTTTTAAGAATTCTTTATTTATTTTTACGAAGGTTTACCATCTCTCCCTTTTACTATATATCTCTATGGAACATCTATAAAATTCTCACAACAAATAAACATAATGCAGCAAGACAAATTTCCCATAGTGCTGCCTATATTGTGTCATTAGCTATCTTAAGAGCCTTACCTTTCTGACCTGGTCATCATGATTCCTCTTCTGTACCCTGCATGTATACATTATTGTTGCTTTATTCAATGTTCTAAAGACCTTCAAAGTTGTTTTTTCTATAATCCTGTCATCATTGTACAAAATGTTTTCCTTAGTTCTGCTCACTTCAGTCTGTCTCAGATCATACAGATGTCCTGAGTTTTATTGGAAATTGTTCACTTCATGTTTTCTAATAGAACAATAATATCTCATTTATATTTATATACCATAATTTGTCTAGACATTACCCAATGGTTAGACTGTTTCTTATTTTCAAGTTTAAGATTATTATAAAAAGAACTGCTTTAAATATTTTTGTACAAATTAGGTTGCTTTTTTCTTTCTTTGATTTCTTTGGGAGTATAGCTCTAAGTGGTAATACAGTTGGGTAAAAGGGTATGTATATTTTAAAAACTTTGGGGGCATAGTTACAAAGTACTTTCCAGAATGACTGGATCAATTTATAACTCTACCAATAATGTATTAGTTTACCTGTTTTCTAGCAACCTTGACAAAACTTGTCATTATTCTCTTTTATCATTTTTGCAACTCTAATGGGTATTAGATAGAACTTCAGAGTTACTTTGATCTGTAATTCCCTAATTGTTGGTGTTTGGAATATTTTTTCTCAAATTGCCTACTAGTAGCTTAGCTTTCTTCCTTTGAAAACTTCCTCTACATGTTCTTTGGCAATTTATGCATTATAGCATGGCTCTTAGTCTTTTAAACTTGAACAAAGTGTTAATGCAACTTGATTATAAGTCCCTTATCAAAGAAAATTATACAAAGACTTTTTACCCCCAGAGACTTTTCTTTGAATTGTAACTGATTGCATTAAATCTGTGCAAAATCTTTTAAATATTATATAATTCACATTTTTTATCTTCTGTGATCATCTCTATCACCTGTTTTAGTCATGAACTCTTCCCCACCCATATGTCTGAGAGATAATTTCTTCCTTACTATTCTAATTTGTTTATAATGTCACTTTTCCTGTCTAAGTTAAAAGTCTTAGGGATTTATCATATACATATGTAGAGAAATAAAATTTATATGATATAAATCTATCTATATAGATAGATTAATATAAATGATATATACCCAATTTCTGCCAAATTTATTTCTATTTTTCCCAGTAGATTATGTCAAAGAGTGAATACTTATGATACTACCTGAGGTCTGTTGGTTTATCAAAAACTAGGCTATTATATTATTGTTGCTGAATGTGACATAGCAATTTGTAGAAGGAGAGAATATTATTCAATGCAAGTTTTTTTATATACCCATACTAAAACTGACAATGTAAGGCATAAAAATTTTATAATCAAATGCAGAAAGGCAGAAATATTGGATGCAACCTTTTCAGATCATGATACAATAAACATCACATGCAATAAAGGACCACAGAGATAGAAACCCAAAACTAATTTGAAACTAAGTAACATAATTTTAAAGAACGAGCCAATCAAAGAACAAAGCAAAGAACAATTTAATGATATCATCCAAGACAATGGCAAAAAAAAGACAACAAACCAATACTTAAGGGATACAGCTAAAGCAGTTATTAGGGGATATATTATATTTCTAAATATAAATAAAATAAAGAGATCAATGAACTGAGCATGCAACTAAAATATTTAGAGAAAGAACAAATGAAAAATCCACATTTAAATACCAAAATAGAAATTCTGAAAATTAAAGGAGAAATTAATAAAACTGAAAGCAAGATAAGTATTGAACTAATAAAGAAAACCAAGAGTTCATTTTATGAAAAAACTTATAAAATAGATAAACTTTTATTTAATTTGATTTAAAAAGAAAGAAAGAAGAAAATCAAATTGACTTCACAACTAATGAGGTGGAAATTAAAGTAATAATTCAGATGCCCATAAATTTGAAAATCTCAGAGAAATGGGTGAATATTTACAAAAATATAAATTACCCAGGTAAAAAAGAAGATGAAATTAAATACTTAAATAACATTATCTCAGAACAAAATTTCAACAGGTCATCAATGAACTCCCTAAGAAAATATCTCCAATGCTGGATGGTTTCACAAGTGAATTCTATCAAAAATTCAAAGAAAAATAGCTTCCAATTCTATAAAAATAGGTGAAGCAGGATTCTGACTAATTGCTTCTATGAAACCAATATGGCGCTGCTACCTAAGCCAAGAAGAGTAAAAACAGAGAAAGAAAATTATAAACCAATTTCCCAAATGAATATGAATTTAAAAGTTTTAAATAAAATATTAGCAAAATGATTATAGCAAGTTATCACAGGATAATACAATATGACCAAGCAGGATTTATACCAGGAATGCAGGATTGATTCAATAATAGGAAAACTATCAGCATAACTGATTATGTCAATAACAAACCTAATAGAAATCATATGATTATCTCAATAGATGCTGACAAAGCTTATGACTAAATATAGCACTCATTCCTACTAAAAATAGTAGAGGGCATAGGAATAAAAGCATTATTCTTTAAAATGATAAGCAATATCTATCTGAGACCATCAACAAGCATTACATGCAATGAGAATAAGCTAGAAGAATTCTAGCATGATCAGGGATGAAATAAGGATTCCTATTATCACCAGTAGTATTCAATATTGTATTAGAAATTTTAGCTTAAGCAAAAACAGAAGAAAAAGAAATTGAAGGTGTTACAATTGGTAATGAAGGAACAAAACACTCATTCTTTGCAGATGACATGATGGCATACTTAGAGATCCCTACAAAATCATCTAAAAATACTGGAAATAATTAGAAACTTTACCAAAGTCACAGCATATAGAATAAACCCACATAAATCCTCAATATTTTGCTATATTTCCTTCAAAATACAGCAGCAAAAGATAGAAAGAGAAATACCATTTAAAATAACTTCAGGGGACAGCTAGGTGGTTCAGTGGCTAGAGCACTGGCCCTGGAGTCAGGAGTACCTGAGTTCGAATCCGGCCTCAGACATTTAATAATTACCTACCTGTGTGGCCTTGGGCAAGCCACTTAACCCCATCATCTTGCAAAAACCTAAAAAAATAAAAATAAAAAATAAAATAAAACAACTTCACACAACATAAAATACTTGAAAGACTAAGAAACTTTATGAAAACAATTGTAAAACACTTTTCACACAAATAAAATCAGATCTAAATAACTGGGCAAATATCAATTGAGCATGGATAGGCTGAGTCAATATAAGAAAAAAAAAATTAAACTACTTACTGAGTTCCATACCAATCAAACTTCCAACTGTGCTAGGAAAAATAGTAACTAAATTCATATGAAGGAACAAAAGGTCAAGAATATCAAGGGAAGTAATGGAAAAAATGCAAAACAATGTGGCCTAGCCATAACAGATCTAAAACTATATTATAAAGTCAGTTATCAAAACTGTCTGGTACTGGCTAAGAAATAGAGTACTGGATCTGTGGTATAGATTAGGTACAAATAAGACAGCAGGAAATGACTATAGTTGTCTATTGTTTGCTAAGCCCAAAGACTATAGCTTCTGGGATAAGAAGTCACATTTCAATAAAAACTGCTGAAAAAACTGGATGATAGTATAGCAGAAACCAGGATTAAACCAACATCTCAAACCCTATTCCAAGGTAAATTCAAAATGGGTGCAGGATTTACACATAAAAAACAATATTATAAGCAAATTCGTAGAACAAGGAATAGTTTACCTGTCAGATCTATGGAAAGGGGAACAGTTTGTGACCAAGGAAGAGGTCAAGAACATTTAAAAAAAAACTGTATAATTTTTTAATACGTTAAATTAGCATCCAGGGCTTGAGTTAGGGGGCAAAAAGTAATGATTTTTATTCTGGTTATTCATAAACACCCACTGACTTCTTTCTTATTAAAATTATTGCTTCATTCAACCAATAAGTAAACATTTGTTAAGTTAATAGTCAGACAATTAACTTTCCTCCAAAAGTCTGTAGAATGCTCTCCCACCATTATTGACTGTGTTGAGGGCAGCTTGAGAGTACATATCATAAAAGGATAATTCACATCTCCTCATTGTTGGAAGTCCTCATAAAGTTATGCTTAAACTGTGATGTTGTTGTTCCTCTAGGCTTCCGTAGAGACTTTTGCTGCCTTTCCTTAGTACATCTAATTTGTCCTTGGCTCCTGGTATGGATGGACACTACCTTTAGCTGGTGCTGCCACTAGAACACTGTTAGTATACATATTAAAATGTGTGAATGTACAGCAGAATCCACAGAAAGACTGAGTGAAACAATTTTCTAGCCCAAGACAACTTGGAAGTTCCAAGGGAAAGGTCTATTCCACCAGGACAGACTGCAGCTGTGCCACTATGGAGCAAACCAGTCTTCCAGGAACAACTTTTGGGACACCTGGGTCCCTGAAATACCTAGATCCATAGCAGAAGGAATGGTTTTCAGACCTCTCCGTCCAGGGTTGCCTAGGACACAATGGAAGTATATAGCAGAAAAATTCTGCCTTACCAGAGAGAGTTCATAGCCCAGACCAGCCAGGCCTCAGCTCAGCTCCACCACCACCAGGAACCTTTGGAGACACCCAGCAGCTGCTTCCAGAGAGCTCAGTCCATAAACAGTAAGGGATCAGGAGAGATTGTAGAGGTCTCACTGCTGTCCCTGGGGCAGGACTCTACTACTTTGACCATATTCAGTTCCAAGTCTCAGTACAGGGCCCCATACTTCCATAATAGAGCAGGGACCCTCCCCACAGTTCCAGGGCAGAGAGGAGTGCTTGTGATCATCCACACACCAGAGTACATGCCAGGAGAGCAGTCAGAGTCTCTCATAAGACCTTGAAGGAATTAAGGTCCCTGGGGGAGGGGTGATGTCCTCAAAATGCCCAAAAGTTTTACAAATGCTTTTAAAATCAGGCCATAGGCTGAGAAAATGACAAATAACAGAAGAAAAAGAATCTGACCATAGAAAATTGCTTTGGCCTCATGAAGGATCAAAATGTACATTCAGAAGTTGAGAGTCAAAACTTCTGTAGCCAAAGTCTCCAAGAAAAATAGGAATCTCAGACTGTGGAAGAGCCCAAAAAATCTTTGAAAAGCAAATAAGGGAGGTAGAGGGAACAATTGGGAAGAGAAATGAGAGTAATGCAGGAAAAACATGAAAAGCAATTCAGCAGCTTGGTGAAGGAGATACAAAAATAACAAAGACAATAACATTTTAAAAACCAGTTTAGGTCAAATGGAAAAAGCAATACAAAAGATCAGTGAAAAGAGGAATAACTTAAAAAGCAGAATTGGTCAGAAGGAAAAGGAGATTTAAAAAAAAAGATCTCTGAAGAAAATAACTCCTTCAAAAGTGGAATGGAGCTAAAGGAAGCTGATGACCTTGAGGGAAATCAAGAAACAATAAAACAAAACCAGAAGAATGAAAAACTAGAAGAAAATGTAAAATATCTCAGTGGGAAAAAACAACCATCCTAGAAAACAGATTTAGGAAAGATAATTTAAAATTTACTGGGCTATCTGAACGTCAAGAGCTTATACTTCATTTTTCAAGAAATTCTCCAAGAAAATTGCCCTAATATTCTAAAAATAGTGGGAAAAATAGAAATTGAGGAAATCCACCAAACAATTCCTGAAAGAGACCTCAAAATAAAAACTCCTAGGAACGTAATCACCAAATTTCAGAACTCCCGAGTCAAAGGGGAAATATTACAAGCAACCAGAAACAGACAATTCAATTATTGCAAAACTACAGTCAGGATTATGCAGGATTTAGCAACATTTACATTAAGGGTTCATAGGACTTAGATTTATGATATTCAGGAAGGCAAAAGTGCTTAGATTACCAGCAAGAATAAACTACCAAACAAAACTGAAGATACTCTTTCCAGGGAAAAGATGACCACTCAATTAAATAAGGGACTTTCAAACTTTCCTATTAAAATGACCAGAGATGAACAGAAAGTTTGATCTTCAAGTACAGGACTCAGGTGAAGCATAGAGAGGGTGGATGAGAAGGCTAAATTAAGAGGAATTTAATGATGTTGAACTGTTTGTATTCCTGCATGGGAAGAAGATAATGATAACTTATATGAACCTTCTCATTTATTAGAGTGGTTAGAAGGAGCATATATAGATAAGGCATAAAAGGGAGTTGAATAGAAAGGTATAATATATTCCTAAAGATGGAGTCAATGGACAAAAAAAGGAATGGGAGAAAGGGAAAGGAGAGGTAGAATGTGTTAGGATATTTCACGTAAAATAGTGAAGAAAATGGTTTCATAATGGAGTAGAAGGGGAGGTAAGGGTGAATGAGTGATCTTTATTCTCATTTAAGTGGCTCAGAAAGGAAATGATATACCCACTCAATAGGGTAATATAAATCTGTCCTACTCTAGAGGAAAATGGAAAGGAAAGGCATGATAGAAAGGGGATGGGAGGGGAAAGGGAAGAGGAGTTGTAGGTGAAAGAAAAAAGGGAAGATCATGGTAGAAGCCAGGCAGAAAGAGCACACTTCTGAGGAGGGACAGGGTGAAAGGAGAGAGAAAATAGAATAAATGGGAGTGGGGAGGAATAGAATGGAGTTAAAAATAGCAACTGTGGGGAAAATACTGAAGCAATTTCTTTGATTGACTTATGATAAAGAATACAACCCATCTCAGAGACAGAGTTGATGGTATCTAAACACAGACTGAAGTATATTTTTTTCTCTCACTTTATTTTTCTTAATGTTTCTCTGTCTTTTGGGGGGAAGGGGTTTTAGTTCACTTTTACAATGAAATTATTGTGGACAGTTTCTATATTAGACTGAGGACTGTTGTATCCTGGAGGCAATAGGATGCCAATGAATATTTCTGTGGATATATGACTTGATCAGATCTGTGTATTACAAAATGTTACGTGGAATACAAATTGGAAAAGGGAAAGTATGAAGACTCAAATTCCAAATTGGAATTGTGAAATTCCAGTTAAGATAGTAGAAGGTTGAAGTAAAAGGAAGAGGAGTTCAATAGTATGCATAGTCTCTTTCCTCAAGTTCACATCCAAGTTCACTTCAGAGGATAAAATAATTTAGAGTAGACAATTTGTGCTATGTTCCTTTTCAGTGGTCCTTTTTTGTTAGAATATTATCATCCTACTATTTTATGTTATACATTGCCTGAAACAGGCAGTCATTTTGTCATCAGAAAAGGAATTGTAGGCTTCCAGAGCACAGCCAAGATGGCAGCACCAAGTTAATCTGCTAACATTTTCCTTACCAAAGATAAACGAAGTCTCTGCATTGACATTAAATCTACAGATCCTACCAAGAAAAAAGAAAACCCAAAGAAGTTTTCAATGGTAGATATTATGGAGTATCATCAGAGAAGTTCTGTCTCTTTGGGGGGGAAAGGGAAAGTAAAACCCAGCAAGGCATGAGAGCAGTAAATCCAGTGGGTGGCATTTAACCACAGTGCAGTCCTGGTCCTGACAGCTTGACAACAGCACAGGTCTCAGGAGCTAGTTAGTAAACCAGCAGGGAGGGTCACAACACCAAACAAAGTTTGAACTCTGAACACCGGGAAAAAGACAGGACTGTGTTGGGAACAAACCACTGCATAGTCAGAACTTGGACACAAAAGAGGAAATAAACTTCTGCAAAGGCAAGACCTGTACTACAGAGGTAACATTTTGGCCAGCATCAAGCAAGGAATCAGTCCCAGCAAAAAAAATAAAAAAAACCCACCTTGTATGTAAACTCACTATATCCTAGGAACAGACCTAAAACAAAAAAGATAAGCAAAAAAGCTAAAAGAGTGTTCAGTATAGAAAATACTTTACAATTAAAGATGATGATGAAGATGATGACATCATGTCTGAAGAAGAAATCAGTGAAAAATTACTCATAAGGGAAATCTCAAAAGGGTCTTATGAATTGGACTAAAATACAAAAACTCATAGAAGCACTTTAAAAATATTTTAAAACCAAAGAAGAGAGGAAGAAGAAAAATGGAAAAAAGAAATAGCAGTCATGCAGGAAAATTATGAAAAATTGACCAAAGAAATTAACTCTTTTAAAAGTAAAAGTAGCCAAATAGAAAAAAAAGAATGTAACTCTTAAAAAATAAAACTGACCAACTGGAAAAGGTAACACAAAAATTAATTGTAAAAAGTAAAACCCTAAAAATTAGAATTGAAAAACAGAAATCAATGAATCTATGAGAATAAAAGATTGCATCAAATAAAATTAAAAAACTGAAAAAATTGAGGAAAATATGAAGTACCTTTCAGGAAAAGGAAATGAACTGGGAAAATAGAACCAGGGGAGACAATTTACAAATCATTGAACTACCAGAAAGCCTAAATCAAAAAATGAACCTGGAAAACATCATGCAAGAAATTATCAGGGAAAACTGTCCAAATTTGCTAAACAAGAAAACAATATAGTCATTGAAAGAATACACAGAACTCCTCCAGAAAGAGACCTCAGGATAAAAACTCTAAGGGTTGTTATAACCAAATTCCTGAAGTCTTAAATAAAGGAGAAAATAATGCAAGCAGCAAAAAGGAAACACTTTAAATAAAAAGGAAACCCAATCAGATTCACAGAGGATCTATTAGCCTCAACAGAGGTCAAAGGTCCTGGAATTACAACCAAGAATTTACTACCCTGCAAAATTCAGCATATACTATCAGGGGAAAAAACAGATGTTCAACCAAATAAAGGACTTCCAAAATTTTCTGACAAAAAGACCAGAACTGAGGAGAGAATTCTATTGCCAAATATACAACTCAAGTGACATATACAAAGGTAAATGAAAAGAAGGAAAAAACAAAACAAAACAAATGTTAGTTAAGATCATCAAATTGTATGCAACCCTAAATGCTTGAGAATTGTATTTCTCTTCATATAATTAAAGGGTTGAATATAATTGAAGAGATTGGATTTGGAGGATATAGGTGTGGTTGGGTCTATTCTCTTCATTGAAGAGGACTAAGATGATATCACTTTGAGACAAAAAGCCCTGATGAAAACCAGGCTTAAGTGTCTTTGACCTACTTTAATTCTGTTGTGCTCACAGAGGTTAGCACTTTCTCTGATGAGGACAGTCCTGAGTCAGTGTCTCCCATAACTTACAATCAATTGTAAAGTTCTTAAGTGAGACCTTCAGAGGGTTACAATACTTAGAACACTTTAAGAGTCTATAATTAATTAAATCAGGATTGGACTTAATCCATAATTTACTTAACAAGGGGTTAAATATGGGGTGGCTAGGTGGCGCAGTGGATAGAGCACAGGCCCTGGAGTCAGGAGTACCTAAATTCAAATCCAGCCTCAGACACATAATAATTACCTAGCTGTGTGGCCTTGGGCAAGCCACTTAAGCCCATTGCCTTGCAAAAAACTAAAAAACAAAAAAACACACACACACAAAAAAAGGGGGGGGGGTTAAATATCCTGACTGGGGGGAGGGGCAGTGTGAGAAAAAAGTATGTTTGGCATGACAGGTACAAATAGTTTATGAAATGATTTGGCTTTGGATGCTACTTTTGTTCATGAGGATTATGTGTCCTTGGAGATGCTTGAAAAGGGGTTAAGGTAAAAAAAATGACTATAGTATGATGTAATTCAAGACTCTTGAAAAATGTACTTCTGGGGTGGCTAGGTGGTGCAGTGGATAGAGCACTGGCCCTGGAGTCAGGAGTAACTGAGTTCAAATCCGGCCTCAGACACTTGGTAATTACCTAGCTATGTGGCCTTTGGCAAGCCACTTAACCCCATTTGCCTTACAAAAACCTTAAAAAAAATGAATAAATAAAAAGAAAAATGTACTTCTAATAAGATAGAAGAGAAGAGGGTACTTTGAGGCAATGCTCCTTATCAAACAATCAGTCAATCAATCAATCTGTGATGGTACTTTGGTAACTGAGTTTATCAATCACTTAAGCTATTATTGATGATACCTGATTAATAGTACTTGAGCGATAAATAACACCAGATGAAGCGGCACAAAGATATATAATTTTAGAGGGAAAGAAGGAAGAATGCAAAAACTGAGTAAATTCTATTCAATAGATGTGGCCCAGAGAGGGAATAAGATACATACCAAATTGGGTTTAAAAAATCTATCCTATGGGAATTCAGGGAAAACTGGAAGGATTTGCATGATCTGATGCTGAGCTAGATGAGTAGAACCAGAAGAACATTGTGCACCCTAACAGCAACATGGGGGTGATGATCAACCTGAAAGGACTTGTTCATTCCATCAGTGCAACAATCAGACACCATTTTGGGGTATTTGTGATGGAGAATATCATCTGTATGCAGAGAAAGAATTGTGGAGTTTGAACAAAGACCAAAAACTATTAACTTTAATTTTTAAAAAACCCATTATCTTATTATGTAATTTTGCTATCTCTTATACTTTATTTTTCTTCCTTAAGGATATTATTTCTCTCTCATCAAATTCAACTTAGATCTATGTATAGCATGGAAACAATGAAAATACTAACAGATTGCTTTTTGTCAGGGGTGGGGTGGGGGGAAGCAAGATTAGGGGAAAAATCATAAAATTCAAAATAAATAAAATCCTTCTTTTATTAAAAAATATCTATCCTACTCTACAAGGAGGGGAGAAGGGCAGGGAAATGGAAAGATAAGGGAAGAAAGGACTGATAAAAGGGAAGGTGAAGGTATAAATGAAAATAAACTGAAAGTTATATTTTAAAGGGAAAAAGGGGGAAAGCGAGTAAAACTTTGGTGAGCAGGAATAAGAGGAAAGGAAAGAGAAAAATATGGAAAGATAGCATGGAAGGAAAGATAAAATTAGTTATCTTAACTGTAAATGTGAATGGGATGAACTGTCCCATAAAATGGAAGAAGACAGAAGAATGAATTAAAAACTAGAATTCTACAATATGTTGTTTATAAGAAACACATTTGAAGCAGAGAGATACACATAGTATAAAGGTAAAAGAACAGAATAAAATATATTATAATTCAGCTGAAGTTAAAAAAAATCAGGGGTAGTGATCCTGATCTCAGATAAAGCAAAAGCAAAAACTGATCTAATTAAAAGAGAAGGAAGTAAACTATATCTTCTTAAAAGGCTCCATAGGTAATGAAGCTATATCATTTTTAAACATGTATGCACCTAGTGGTATAGCATCCAAATTCCTAGAGGAAAAGCTAAGTGAATTAATTACAAGGAGACATAGAGAGCAGAATATCAACCTCCCTCTCTCAGCACTAGATAAATCTAACCACAAAATAAACAAGGAGGAAGTTAAGATGGTGAATGAAATTTTAGAAAACTTAGATATGATAGACATCAGGAGAAAATATCATGGAGATAGAAAAAATACATATTTCTCAGCAGTACATGGTACCTTTACCAAAACTGACCATATACTAGGGCATAAAATCCTAATAATCAAATGCAGAAAGGCAGAAATAATAAATGCATATTTCTCAAACCATGATGCAATAAAAATCACATGTAATAAATGGTCACAGAAAGATAATTCAAAAACTAATTAGAAACTAATTAACTTAATTTTAAATAATGAGAGAATCATATAGCCAATCATAGAAATAATAATTATATCCAAGAATGATGAGAGATCATATTGCTTTATATCTCTAAATGCTAATATGAATAAAATAAAGAAATCAATGAATTGGGTGTGCAACTAAAAAAGCTAGAAAAAGAACAAATTAAAGATCCCCAATTAAACACCAAATTAGAAAATTTGAAAATCAAGGGAGAGATTAATAAAATTGAAAGAAAGAAAACCATTGATTTAATAATTTAGAACTCAGAGTTGTTTTAATGAAAAAGCAAATAAAATAGATAAACCTTTGGTTAATCTGATTTAAGAAAGAAGATAAGCAAATTATGAGCATTAAAAATGAACAGGTGAATTAACCCACTGAAGAGGAAATTAAAAAAGATAATTCAGAGCTACTTTGTCACATTTAAGTATGTTAATAAATTTGATAACTTGAATGTAATGGATGAATATTTACAAAAATACACTGTCCAGACTAACAGAAGAGTAAATAACATACTTAAATAGGGGCGGCTAGGTGACGCAGTGGATAAAGCACCAGCCCTGGAGTAAGGAGTACCTAGGTTCAAATGTGAGCTCAGAACCTTAATAATTACCTAGCTGTGTGGCCTTCTTATTTGCCTTTTGTTTTGCTTTTTTTCCCATTTGGCCTAAACTAGTTTTTAACATGCGATTTTCTTCAGTATTTTTTGTATTTGTTTCACCAAGCTGCTGATTTGATTTTCATGATTTATCTGCATCCCTCTCATTTCTCCTCCCAAATTTTCCTCTACCTCCCTTAATTGCTTTTCAAAGTCCTTTTTGAGCTCATCCATAGCCTGAGTCCATTTTCTATTTCTCTTGGAGGTTTTGGATATAAAAGCTTTAATTTTGTCATCATCTGAGTATGTATTATGGTCCTCCATTGGATAAAAGTAATTTTCTATGGCCAGAATCTTCTTTTTCTCTTGTTTGCTCATTTTCTCAGCCCATGCCCAATTTACCACACTTCGAAGGTTTTGTGTGGTTTTAGGGACAATCCACAGGGATCTTAATTCCTCCAAGGTCTTATAAGCGGCTCTGACTGCTCTCTTGCCTCTGTTCAGGCCCTCCCCTCTTCCCTGGAGCTGTGAGGATAGCCCTGTTTGACTATGGTTGTGTTATGGAGACCCAGGCCACAACCTGGATCTGAGTGAGGGCAAACAGCAGAGTCCTGCCCCAGGGAGAGACCTCTGCAGTCTTCACTGATCGCCTTACTGTTTATGGGCTGGGTTCCGGACATGCTGTGTGGCTCTGTTGCCTCCAATTGCAGATTCTCACTGCAGGGCTGCTCTGAGGCCTGTGCTTCTGTCTGCCCTCACTCTGGTGTGGCAGAGTTCTCTCATCACCCCTTCCGGCTGTCCCCAATGATCCCTAGGCCAAGAAGTCTGGAAATTGCACCCTCTTCCACAGAGCCAAGCACCTGGCCTGACCGTGCTGTGTTGCAGCTGTGGCTGCATTGTGGCTTTTTCCAACCCCCGGTCCCAGTGGAATAGACTTTTTTCTGTGGAACTTCTAAGTTGTCTTGGACTGAGAGATTATATCACTCAGTCTTTCTGTGGATTCTGCCCTTCTAAATTTTGGCTAGGGTCATAATTTGACAGCTTTTAAAGTTTTGGGGAGAATGAGTTTCTGGTAATTCCTGCCTTCACGCTGCCATCTTGGCTGTGCCCTAAGTTCTGCTTTATTCAAGATTTATTAAAACCTTTCCAAAAGGGAACTAGATATAGTATAAATAATCAAATTATTTTTATTAGATATATAGTCAGAAACACAGATAGAAAGATAGGTAGATAAATGCATACTTACATAGAAACATAAATACATAGGTACATATATGCATAGATATATAGATGACACATAGATACATGGATAGATGGTATATTAAATACTTTTTTATGTGCCAATCATACACACTTAGGAATACAAAATCAAGACAGCATTTACTTTCAAGGACTAATAGAGAAAGTTAAAAAATAAAGGGGAGCTAAAATGGAGGGAAAGAAGAAGGAATATTCAGGGGAGTCAGGCAGCTAGTGTGACTGTGGAAGATAGAAATGACATGCGAGAAATGTGTCTGAACCTCTCTATAGGCAAGGAGACACAAATGAACATTATTATATTAATGCACAATAATATTATCATATATCAATTATTTAATGTGTGTTAATTATATTAAGCTTAAAATGTTCTGCTGAAAAAATACTAAAAATGGAAAATGTCTCCAATGATATCAATATATCATTGGAATCAGTAATTGTAAAATTTTAATGTATGTCAAGGGAATATAAAACCTTGAATAAGCAAGTACCACTTCATTGCACAAGAGTAAAATTTGACAACAGGTATACACTATTAGTTTTACATAATCATTTATTTTATTTCTAGATAGAATCATTTATGATGGTAATTCAGGATTAAATCATTGCTATAAGAAGTTACAGATGTGTTATCCTTAAGGAGCTTAAAATGAAAATCTAATGTAAATTAGATGGAAAAATAATAGAAATTATACAAACATAAGTTCAGTATGTAAACATTTTATTACCTACCAAAACCTAGAATGATATGACTGGGGATGTGGGGGTGGCAAAGGAAATATAATTATACTATAGAAATTAAAAATCATTTATAGACTAATCTCCATACTATTAATACTGATCTCAAAATATCTTGGAACAGTCAACTAATAAACTGGAACTAGACCATCATTACAAATTGAATTAATTACCACAATTACTTGGATAAGAGACTGATTTATAAAAACTGAAGAACACCATTTTAAGATTTGTATACATAGAAAATACAAACTAATCTCTAAACGTCATATCTTGAAAAAATAAAATATAGAGATCTAACAAAAGAGTTTAAAATCATGTAGAAACTGGAGGTATAGTCCTTGTTATCCTGTAAGATATTGATCAAAGAATGCTTTTTTGGTAAGGCTAAAGAAAATACTTTAATTCAGCTAACAAAAGCTATTATTTTGTCCATTTATTCATAGATTGAAAAATTCATAGAACATAAATTCTAAATAAAGTCTAAATAGAACATAAAGTCTATATTCATAGAAAACGTCTAAGTTGCAAGACCATTGTCCTAGGACTGTTTCCATATGAATCCCATAAAAAAAGATGAAGTGAATTTTAAGATGAACTTTTCTTACTTTCTCTGTTTCTTCCTTTCAGTGTATCATATAGAATTCAATAGACCTTACACTCCAATTTCTATCAAGGTGAGGGCAGAATCTTTCTCCTCCCTCCTTGGAAGAAAAGTCAATGGCATACTTATGGCAATGAGCACTAGCGTGGGATCAGAACTCAAGTTCCTGATTACCTCTTATGCTTTGTTTTTCCCCCTTTGTACAGGTAACTAATCAGTGATCCTGAGATGGACTGCTTCTAGACTTGGTAGCAACTTAATAAATTTCACATGCTGGTAACCCCTAGGTTCAAAATATGATTCTCCATAAGAATTTGACTTATATAACAACTTCTCAGAAAAGACTACTGTCATTGCCAGGAGGAATGCTACCACATAGAAAGATAAAGAAAGTCCAAGCCAAGATATAGGTTGCCAATGGATCTCTATGAGATATACAGACATTGTAGGTCAAAGATATATGTGAAATCATGGTTTGGTAGTCCAACAAAACTTTTTAAATGAAAATGTTTTAAGAATCAGTATCCCAGAAGAGTATCATAAGAAAAATAGTTTGTTTCATGTTTTAACTATTTATCACCTTGCCCATATGAGTATATTTGTTTTAAGCATTCTTTTAATGAAGAAGAAATAGGTGGTTGATTTATTTCCGAATATCTTTATAGTATTCATCTGTTCTGGGGAGTCCATACATATAGGCCATTCCTTGACTTTGTTTCAAGATTTTCCAAAGTATTTTATTCTAGGATTGAAGTGTAATGAGCCAGAGGATGAGAAAAAGCCTGATTCTTTCTCTTTTGGGTCAGTTTCTTCTCAGGGCCTGAACTTTGTGTTCATGAGTCCAAAGTAGGGTACTTTAACAGAAAGTATATTTCAATAACCTCAATGAATGAATATACAATGTCTCCAAATACTTATCCAGAAAGTGGGGCAACCACTTTGCTCAGTTTTGGATATTAGTGTCTTCTTTGAGACAGGGTGTCAGAAATGTCAAACTATTCATCAGTGGTAGAAGTTCATACCAGATGAAATTCTGAAAAATTGTAGAGATAAAGGCTATAGAACAAAGCCTGTCATTAGATCAGCCAATGGTTCCCTATTCCTTTCTTATTAGTATGGAAAGTTGAAAGTTGACTCTTTACTCTGTTTGCCTTTAGTGTACTTTAGTATGACTAGTCTGCAGAGAGCCTGAAACATAGGAGACCTAGTTTCTTGGACCACTTCTACCATTAACTCTCTGCATGACCTTAGACAACTCCCATTACCATTTTTGTTCCCAGTTTTTTAATATGGAAAATAAGAGAAACTATATGATTTCTTCGAGAGTAAATGGTCTATGATTAGAGGAAAAGAAAGGAGCAATCACAGAGAAGAGCATTTCCACAAAGCAAATATGCAAACTATTTCAGACATTCTTCAGTATTCTGTTTGCTTACTTACTTGAGATCAGGCTAGTATAGAACCTTTAAACAAAATAAGGGATAAGCAAGGAGCTTATCTTACCCCTCAAACCACTACTGGTACATAGTAGCAAAGCCCAGGAACTGGAAAACTGGCAACAAGAAATATTCATCCTTTCAAGGGTCACACAACTTAAAATCAGCTCTCAAGGCAGATTTTTTTTTCTTAGTAATTTTTTGGTTTGTCCTTATGGAGACTGTGCTAAGCCACTGAAACCTGCAAAGGCTAGCTATAGATATTCCAGTCATTGGGTGAATAGTGAAATAATCATGGCATTCCTCTGGATCTCCTTGATAGTTTTCCTGGGCTCTGGTTCAGGATGTCATCATCAGATTTGCCACTGTTCTGACAGGATTTTCATCTGCCAAGAAAGTAAGGTGACTGAGATTCCTACAGACATTCCTCGGAACACTATTGAACTGTGAGTAACTTGAGGGGAACAGCTGTGTGGTTGACCCTGGGTCTTATGTGACACTGTTATTTTGCAAGTAAACTATCTCTGTCCTTACAAGAGGTTCAGTAAAATCCAGTTCCCCTTTTCCTCATGACTTTTGGTCTTTAGATTGCCAAAGATCATAGGTAAGAAATATTGGATCACTACAAAAGAAGATTGTAGGAAATGAGATTCCTGATGAAAAGAGAAATGTGAAATTGAATAATATGAGAGCTTTATTGCAAATTAAATGGGAGTTTTATTCCATATTTTTGGAGAAGTTAAATAAATGAAGATATTACTTTTAAGAGAACTATATCTGAGAGGAGGGAACTGGACTTTGGACAGAGGTGGATTCAGAAGTGTTTTGTCTACTGAGATTTGGAAAACTGATATGGCCTTCTAGGGACAACCATATGTTTGCCAAATAAAACTGCTTTTTCTAAACTCCCTGAGGTTTTTCTCTGAAGGAAAAAAAAGTTTTCTCAGACAGCCAGGAAAATGGACTTTTTGTTCATCTCAGTTCAACCAATACTTATTGAGAATCTACTATGCATGAAGTCTTTTGCTATAAGAGGAATCTTTTCTCTCAACTTTTACTGAATCACTTATTTATACAGTGCTTTATCGATATATTCCATTGCTGAATCATCTAATTTTCAAAAATATTCCTCCCCAATGTTCTACCCAGAGAATATATCACATAAAACATATCACAAAAAAGAGAAAAAAGCAACTCAACAAATTCAACCAACTTTGACAAGATATATAATATTTTATATCCCAAGTACCACATCTCCCCTTTCTGCTCTTGTTTTCCCCTTCTGCAAAGAAGGGAGATATAATTTCTCAAATCTTTGTCAGAAACAAATTTTCACTCAGTCACTTTAAAAGGATGGAGAATCATATGGAAGGGGACTTGGAGATAAGCCAGATCTTGTTTTGCAGATGAGGAAACAAAGGTTCTATGAAGTTCAGTAACTTGCCTAAGGTGACACAGGTAAATAGTAGTAGTAGTAGTAGTAGTAGTAGCAGTAGCAGTAGTAGAAGAAGTAGTAGTAGTAGTAGTAGTAGTAGTAGTAGTAGCAGTAGCAGTAGTAGAAGAAGAAGTAGTAGTAGTAGTAGTAGTAGTAGTAGCAGTAGCAGTAGTAGAAGAAGAAGTAGTAGTAGTAGTAGTAGTAATAGGAAGAGGAGGAGGAGGAAGAGGAAGAGTGGTAGTAGTGGTAGTAGTAGTAGCAGCAGCAGCAGCAGCAGCAGCAGCAGCAGCAGCAGCAGCAGCAATCTTAGTAATAGGTAGATAGATAGTATTTATAGAGGACTCTGAAGTTTGCAAAGCACAATATCACTTGATCCTCACAATGGCCTTGAATGGAATAGAAGGTGCTATTACCTAGGAGTGGTTAAATGAATTGCCCGTGGTTACATAGTAATAAATGGACAAATAAGGATTCAAACTCAAGTCTTCCTGGACTCTAAATTCCATACTCTATCTGGCCTGCCACATAGTCTGTGAAAGAGGTAAAATTAGAACACATACTTTCTGAGTTTCTCCCACTCCACTGTTTTGCCTATAATGAATGACAGCTATTTAACTTAAGAGCCTACATTCTTTATGGGTTTAAGCCATGTGTTATCCTTTGAAGATGGACAAATTTTCACTAAACGAAGCTATATTGTTTATCATATAATCCAGTGTTTTGACTTAAAAATATTCCCAGTGTACTCCCTCTGGTTGAAAACTGTGTCAAAAAACTATCAGTAAAAGAAAAAGAAAACAAAAAACAAAAACATGTCCCCCAAGGCCTTCTGAAACTGAATGGCTTGATCTATGGCAGAATTTGTTCCTTTGCTCATTCTACTGAGTGATTCATCTCTGGGGGATTTTTTTGGAGGATGCTTAAAAGTAATAGTTACATAAAGCCCTCTAACCAGATCTACCTCATTCATCAATTTCCCAATAATCCTGGATTTTAGGAGCCAAAGTTTAGAACCAGAAGACAACTTAGAGTTCATCTAGTCCAACCTCCTCATCTTTTAGTTAAAAAATGAGTCCCAAAGAGAATGAATGACATGCTAAGATTAGACAAGTGACAATCATAAGCCAAATCTAGCTCCCCCCAATTCTAAGGTTAGCACATTTCCATTCCTTTGCTCTAAATCCCATCATATTTTTCTAGGAGCAAAGTTTTCAAAGAGCAGCAAAACGGTTGTCAGTATATGTGTTTTGGCTACAATGTCTTAAATCAGACATAGATTGTGACTAGACTAAAAATGTGCTTGACTAAAAGGACAGACTGGCTACTTTTAGATTATTATAGACCTGGCAGAGACCCATTGTGGCTGAGCTCCAAGAACAAACTGGCCTCTCCTAAAGAGCATGTCTTCATTGCTTCCGCTTTTACTGTTTGCTTTCCAAATATGAAATCAGGTCTAGTCAATCTTATTCAAGTCATGGAATATATGAGACCTTTCCAAAAGACAAATAGGATTTTGGTGCTAGAAGGTACCAGAGATACCTCTAGTTCAAGCTCATAATTTTGTACATAAAGAAACCATTGATCCAGAAGTTTTGTGACCAAAGTAGTTTGGTCACAGGTTTGGTAAAGTAGTTTGGCAAAGGTTATTAAAATATGGGTCTCTTGACTCTGAGTCCAGTATGATTTCCTCTCTCACCTCTAGCTGAATAGTTTAAAAGTATTTCATGTTAGAGTTGATCATCCAATCCAACTCTCTCACTTTACAGATGAGAAAACTGAGACCCAAAGCAGTGCAGAATTTCAATTACTCCCCATAGCCAGGCAGCAGCAGAGCACTCACTGCAACCCATTTCCTGAAATTTATTCTAGGGTGTTTTATTTCAATACATTCACCTGGTTTCAAACATTTTACCACTCAAAAAACTGAGTTTCTCCAAAGATAAATGAAATGGTCAAGATCATGTTTCTATGAAGTTGCAGAGCAGAGATTAGAAAGTACAGTTACAGATTATAATTGAATGTTTACTCCAACCACACTAATTACATTTTCAGGGCAACAGAGAATTAATTGCCTTTAGAATATATTTAGAATATATCTTCTTTGAAGATAGTCAAAAGCTATCTTCCTGATCCTCCTCCACCCCCCACCAAAATCTCTCTCACATGGTCATTACCAGTTCTTCAGTGGCAGCAACTCTGGAATGGTTGGGACATATGCTAGAACTCTTGTTTATCCATCTACCTCATTTTAACTAAAGTCTATGTGACCCAAGCTTCAGATTATTTTGCAATTGCACACTTTTTAAACCCTGCATGTAATTTCTACTCCATCTACTACAATTACCTTTCTCCATTCATGCTACATTCATGCATTTTCTCATCTTAATGATTTGTGTTCACCTTTATGGTTTCTTGAGAAAACTGACAACTGAGAATTGGAGCAAAAGAGACCAGACAAAATTAAATCATGCCCTGAGCTTTTTTTTTTTGGCACAAGTAGAAAAAACTAAGAAGCATAATTATTTTTCTATTTATATATTTTTAGATTTATTACTAGTTCATTTTTTGATAATTATGTGTAAAAAAAATTTCTGGCTTTTTTTTAAACTTTGAGTTCTAAATGCTCTCCCTTCTTTTGTTTCCACATCTCATTGAGAAAGCAAACAATTTAATATAGGTTGTAGTTGTGTAATCATGCAAAACATTTCTATATTAATCAGATTGTGAAAGAAAACAGACAAAAAAAAAACTCAAGAAAAGTAAGCAAAAAAATATGCTTCAGTCTATTTAAATAGCATAAGTTCTTTTCCTAAGAATGGATAGTATCCTTATCATAAAGCCTTCTGAGTTATCTTGGATCATTGTATTGCTGGGAATAGTTAAAACATTCTCAATCACCTTACACTATTACTGTTACTTTCAAGACAATAAATTTCACTTTGCATCAGTACATCTAAATCTTTCCAGATTTTTTCTGAGAGTATTCTGCTTATAGAATTATCATGTTCCATAACAACCACATAGTATAATTTTTAAACCATTCCCTAATTGAGAGCATCCTAGCAATTTCCAACTCATTGCCACCAGAAAAGAGCTGTTACGAATATTTCTCTACATATAAATCCTTTTCCCTTTCTGTTTTTTTTTCCTCCTTATGAATACAAACCTAATAATGACACTGCTAGATCAAAGGGTTTGTATGAATTATGGGCAAAGTTCCAAATTGCTCTAAAGAAGAATTGAATAAGTTCACAACTCCCCCAACAATTCGATAATGTCTCATTTTTTATCCCATACCCCTTCCAACATTTGTCATTCTATTTTCTTTCCCAATAGACTGTTCTAGGTATGCAATATTTCAGAATTGTTTCAATTGACATTCCTCCAATCAATAGAAATTTAGAGCACTTTTTCATGCCGCTATAGACAGTTGTGATTGAAAATTGTTCATCTCTTAATCATTTAACAACTGGAAAATGGCACTTATTTTTTCCAATTTTGACACAGGTTTCTCTAGATTTGAGAAATAAGACCTTTTTCAGAGAAACTTGCTTCATTTCATCCCTTCATATTCAACTCATACTTGTACCTTCTCTATATACACTTCTTCTTACTGATCTAATAATGAGAAAATCTATGAGTTACAATTATCACCTTCTCATGTAGGAATGCAAACAATTTAACATTATAAAGTCCCTTATTATTTTTCTTTCCTGTTCACCTTTTTATGCTTTTCTTGAGTCTTGCATTTGAAAGTAAAATTTTCTGGTCTTTTCATCAAGAATAATTGAAAATCCTCTTTTTCAATGATTAGTCATTTTCCCCCTGAAGGTTTTTATTCAGTTTTGCTTGATGGATGATTCCTGGTTGTAATTTTAACCTCTTGTTCTCCAGGAATATCATATTCCAATTCCTCTGACCCATCAGTTTAGAAACTGCTAAATCTTATATGATCCTGACTGTATCTCCACAAAGCTTGAATTTTTCTGGATGCTAGCAATAATTTCTCCTTGTCCTGATTACTCTGTAATTTGGCTACAATATTCTTAGGAATTTCGATTGTGGGATCTCTTTCAAGAGGTGATCTGTGGAATTTTTCCATTTCTATTTTGTCCTCTGCTTCCAATATAGCAGAGCATGCTGTTTTCCTTGATAATTTCCTTGAAGATGACATCTAGGATGTCATCATGGCTTTTAGGTAGTCCAGTAATTTTTAAATCATATCTCCTGGATCTATTTTTCTGATCAGGTGTTTTTTCCAATGAAATATTTCACATTGTCTTATAGTTTTCATTCTTTTAGTTTTGTTCTATTGTTTCATGTTTTTTCATAAAGTCATTAGCTTCCATTTTTTTCAATTCTAATTTCTAAGGAATCACTTTCTTCACTTTCTTTTTCCATTTGATCAATTCTGCTTTTTAAGACATTCTCCTAATTTTTAATATCTCTTTCATCACTTGGTCTATACTGTTTTTTAATGGATTATTTTCTTCAGTATTTTTGTATGTGTGTCTCCTTTACCAAGGTGTTTATTCATTTTCCAATCAATTTCTTGATTTTTCACTCTTTGTTTAAATCCTTTTCTGCTTCCAAGGTGGAGGGTGCTTTGTCCCAAACATCATGGATTTTATGGGGCTGTTTCTAGAGATACCTCTAGGGACCTGTAAGATTTTAGTTCAATGTGCTATGATCTAAGGAGAGGTAAATTTATGACTCAGCATAGCAGTATTTATTTGAGCAAGGGATTTTTGAGGGAAGGGAAACAGAAGTTGAGATTAGAGAGTAAAACAGAGCTATAAGAGGGAGAGGGGAAGGAATATGAAGACATGAGGCCATGGGCTCCAGATATAATCTTCAGTAACTTTGTTATTTTGACAAAGCCAATATTCTGGGTCAACAGTTTTTTCAGTTTTATAGAACAGCATCTTAGTCGATTTCAGTTTCAATTTCCTCATTTGTAAAACAGAAAAGAAAGAATGTTGTAAGGGACAAATGAAGTAAAAGATATATATTGCATATAAATGCTAACTATGATGATGATGATGGTGATGATGATGATGATGATGTCACCCTGAAAAAGCATTCTAAATGACTTAATGAAAATAGTTTTCTCCTGATTATTTAATAGGGCCGGGTGGTACAGAGTTAGACCTGGAATTAGGCAGACCTGAGTCCTAACTATGCTTTAGATACTTATTAGCTATGTGATTCTAGGCAAATTGCTTAATTAACTTCAGCCTCAGTTAACTCATATGTAAAATAATATTAGAATAATAAAACCCACCTCACAAGGTTGTTGGGAGAATTAAATGGCATAGATAACAAAAATTGACTTGGCAAATTAGTAGGGTGAGGAGAGCCAGAAGAAAGGAAAACACAAGTTAAAGGTTGTGGCGATTTTTTGTTAATTTCTATCAATACCTTTTGGTTTATATATTACTTTTATTTCCATGACTAGTTTAAGGTGCTTTTGCTATATATTTGCCTTGGAGTCCAGGGAAAATTCCAAGTAAATCAAAATTCAGAAATGGCATGAGAATGGAAAGACATTTGTCTAATTTGAAAAGAACTGGGGCATAGGGACCTGGGTCACTGGCAGTCCATCCAAACCTGGAGATGAAATATTTTGGCTGACCCAATATTTTCTGAGTTTGGGGATTGACTGTGAAGTTTATCGCCTGTGGTGTGGGTGGGCAGATGGGAGGGGTCCTCCTCTTTATAGCCTGTAATTGCTTAATCCATCAACATGTCAGAGCTTTCACTTTTGCTCAGATTCATCTGGGCAAAAAACAGCTCACACATTTTACCATCTACATTTTTTATACTGTCATTCCCCCTGACTTCCAGCCTCTGCCCTGAGCTCATTAGAGGAGAATTCATTCCATGTACCTCATCACTATCACCTTGGCATTCTGATCTGATACGAGCTGGGTATGCTGATATTTAGATCAAAGGAAGAGAGAGATGCCATCAGGAGACATCTCCTAAGCCTCTGTATTTCCTGCTATTCTTTCTTCCTTCCTCCTGACTATTCTGTCTCTCTTTCTCTAGGTCATGCAGAAAAGATGGGGCAAACTTGAACTCTGGCAGGGTTCTGTTCCATAGACATGGGTTGCACATTACTGGCTTAAGAGAAATTATTTTCACAAAAGTTCTCCCTTTATGTCTCAAGGTGACACAGGGTCTTGGAGGATATGCCAATTATGTAACAAGAGCAGATGTGTGTGTGTGTGTGTGTGTGTGTGTGTGTGTGTGTGTGTGTGTGTGTGTGTATGTGCATGTGCACAGTTAATGAAATTATATAACGAATGAAAAAATGTTGAAATAAAAGAAATTACACTAAGGCAAACAAAGGGTTATAGGGGGTGGATTTTTGAAGTGTTAAGAAGTAACATAAAACTTTGGGCTTACGTGATTTTGAGGGTTTATATGGGGGTTGTACTACTTAGGAATCAGGACACTTGAATTCTAGTCTAAGTTCTGCCATTAACTTGCTGTGCGATTCTTGGTTAAGTCATTTAAATTCTTTTCACCTTTTTTTCACTTGAAAATTTGGGATAAAAAAATGTTGACCTTCCATGTTCTTTCCAGGGATCTCAGACAATGTAAAAATTACTTTTTCAGTATGGATTTTCGTATACTCCTGCCAAAGATTCAAAAATTCTCAAGTTTGATCTCAAAATTCTTCTCTTGTGGCAGAAAAATTTCCCCTTCTTCATCTTACTCCTCTCAGATGCATACAGCAGTGAGAACATGATTTGATCATTGAAGATTCTGGTTTTTACTTTACCTTGAGGGATGAATAATGAAATCTGGAAAGCTTCCCTTGGAAATTAACTTTATCTTGTCAGGAGGTGAGTCCTTCTGTGATAATGACTGGCTGAGTGGAACCTGAAGAAGCTAGTGGACAGCTTAAGCCTTATCCCTTGGTGACAGGAAGAGAATAGAAGTCTTTTCTCATAGCATACAGATGGGGAGCTCATGACAGAAGAAACAGTAAAAAAAAATGCCTAACATGTCAAAGAAGCATTGGAGGGAGGAAAGAGGGATAGAAAAAAGAGTGAACCTAAAGGGGTAGAGGAAAAGGAGGGACAGAGAAGAGAAAGAAAATGAAGGGAAGTCAAGGTTGAAAAAAAAGTTAATTTAATAACTCAGGGTCAGATACTTAAATAATTATATAAAATGAAATTTGAATTTTGATCTTCATGATTTTAAGCATGGTCTTCTACACAATCATATTATTCCCAGTGCTATGTATATTTTTCTAATATGCTTTGAATTTTCTTATCCCAATAAGAATTTCTTATAATAATAAGATATCAGCAGTTTTACTAATTCTATTAGTTTTACCATTAACATCTCACCTTTGCCTAATTCTTTCCCAACTAAACATTGTACCCAGCAGTTGGGACTTTGTCCAGAATTTTGAGTCTCACCAGGGAGCAAAAGTCATATTCTCAGCAGAGATATCAGAGAGAAAACTATAGGAGCAGCTGCATATTGGAGCACATTTAGAGAGAAAAAGAAGGAAATTGTACAGCAATGGAAGTCTCCTCTAATGCAGCCAATGAACTCTACCCAGAGAATTGGCTGAAAGCTATAATTTACTGAGGGTTATTATTGGCAACTGAAGAAGCAGTTTTGATAGCTCAGAATTGCGCTTGCTTTGGGAGGACAAAATCACCCTATTTACTTATTGGTGTATGCTGTCCTTTTGTGCCCAGGCCCAAATACCAGGGAAGCTCATCACTTTGAAGTGGGTCAGCATGGTCATGATGGGGAAATTCATTTTGTCTTGTCTTGTGAGTCCCATAGCTACCCACTAGATCACCTAGATATTATGGATAATTTTGATTATTTATTCTTCTTTTTTTCCCCCATCATTCCTTTAAAAAATTAGGCAGACCTAAAAGCACTGACTTTGATTTCAGAAATCTTCCTTTTAATTCTTACTGCCACTTACTACTGGTGTGTCCTTGGGCAAATTACTTAGCCTCTGTAGTTCTCAGTTTCTTCATCTGTAAAACTGGGGCATCTGGCATGTCTTCCAATTCTATATTTGATTCTCTGACTACCCAATTTAGACTTATTGGACAACAGTAACAGCCTGTGTATTCTGCAAGAAAAGATAGCAGAGGTAAAGATCGTTTTTATTTGCCTTGTGACTGATTCTGAGATCTGAATGTTTATTTCTGATCTGACCTCCTCCTGCAGTGCCTTAGACTTAGAGAATGTTTTTTTTTTCCCTCTGACCTAAGCCTGCCATGCCTTATTCTTTTGTGTGTAAAAGATCTGTTGACCTGAAAGTCTTGAGGGTATGGGCAGAGCCATTTGATAAAAGTCAAACCAAAGCTTTGCTAGAAATTTGAAACAAAAACATGAAAGACTAGATTTCCCACAACACCATACCATACTACCCTCATCTCAGTAGTCAATGCCCCAAAACCAAAGAATTTTCTGACTCTAAGAAGACTGAAAAAAATATCAAATTGCTTAAATGGGAATCTGATTTCTGATTTTTCCAATGATGAGCTCAGTGCAAGCTTTTGTAGAGAAAGTATCTATGAAGCTGGAACTCAAGATTCAACCAAATACTGAGTAAGTTATACAGTTCCTATTTCAGAAATTACTCTTCTACATTTAAAGAGACTTTATAATGATTCATACCATAACAATTCAGGTTTATGTTGCATTTTAGGGGTTATAAGTCACTCTACCCCAACAACTTGATGAAAATAAATAGTACAAAATCTATTTTGTTGATGAAGAGACAAAAGTTTCTGTTGATTCAAAGAGGTTCATAGATTTGCTCATGGTCACATAGTGATTAAGAGTCAGAATGAAGATTCAAACCCAAATCTTCCATCTCCAAGTTCTGTGCTCTTTTCACAATTCAACTCAGTTTAAAACAATAATCATATAGTCCTTAATGTATGAAACACACTGGCCTAGGCACTGTGAACAGAGAGATAAAAATCACAAAAAAAAAATTCTTTATTTTAAGGAGCTCTCCTTGTTCTTAGAAAATACAACATACATTCAAGTATGTAAAAGAAATTTCAAATATCTTTGATCTACTCAGATTTGAGATGAGTGGTATCAACCAAAGTTGAAGATCTGTTATTTTGGGACGACCATTGCAAACCCTACCAAGACAAATCCAGACTATGCTCCCTCAAGTAGATTACTACAAGAATGCTTAAGAGATATTCCCACCCATTTCTGTCCATTCACTTCCTCTTTATTCATTGTTCACAATTACTCCTTTCCAAAATCTCTCATGTTCCTTTTTCTAAAAAAAAAATGAAACCATTCTCTCCAGCTTAACCTTCAAAGATTTTTACAGTCTGGTCCCTATTTACCTCTCATTACTTCTCATTACTGCAATCTAATCCAATTCAACATTTATAAAAAAAAATATCTACTATTTATAAGATTCTGTGTGCAAACTACTTCTGGGTATAGAAGATCAATATGAAAAGTTGCTCTTAGTCTCCAAAAAGTTGTGTTCTACTTAGTTGTTCCATGAAGGCAATTTGTTGTATTCATCATCCCTGAACCACACCAAGCCTAATGATTTTTTTTCTGTGAATAAATAGGGATATTTACAGTAGCTCTTTTCTGGTGTCAGGGGGCTGGAGATTGAGGTGATGCCCAGTATTTGGAGAATTACTAAACAAATTGTGATACATGATCGAGATGAAATGCTGTTCTGTTGAGAAATGATGAACAGGATGATCTCAAAAAAACTTACATGAGCAGATGCAATAGGGAAATGTACCTTATGCAAAATAACAGTAATATTGCAGGATGATCAGGTATGAGTGACTTACCTGTTTTCCCACAATGTTGTGACCCAAGAGAACTCTGAAGGACTTCTGACAAAGAATGCTATCCATCCCAAAGAAAGAGCTGATAGTGTCTGAATACAGACTGAAGCATGCTTCCCCCCCACACTTTATTTTTCTTAAGGTTTCCTCTTTTTTGTGGAGAGAGTGGCTTATGTTTACTTTTACAACATGACTATTGTGGTTATGTTTTTCATGACTACACATTTTTAAACTATCTATACCAATTTACTTTCTCAATGAGGGAGAATGGGGTGGTAGGAAGGGAGAGAATTTTCAACTCAAGGTTTTTGGAAATAAATGTTGAGACTCGGTTTTGCATATACCTGGGGGGGGGGGATAAAAAGTTTAAAAAAAAAGATTTCTTCCTTACTTGTCTTCATCTAACCATATCCTATCCACCCATCTTTAAGGTCTAATTCAAATTCTCCTACCATCCTGAAGCATCTTTAGTCTAATCCAACTGACAATGATATCTCCTTCCTCTCCATAATGCTCCTTATCTCCTTGGAAAATTATAATAAGAACTATGAGAGAAGGGAGAAGAGATAAGGAAGACCATTTTGGACAATTTGAGCTTGAGGTACCTACAGGACTCACAATTTGAGATGTCCAAAAGGCATTTGGTGATAGATATAGGACTGGAACCTTGGATAGAGAATCAAGACTGGAGTTTATTGTGAAAGCAGAGAGGAGTATTTATACATGTATTGAACTTAGATTCAAAGAAGAGACTGAATCAGTCCTCTACTAGGAAATCACTATAGGACTCATAAATTCACTAAGGGAGCATAGACAAAATATTTAATCTAAAAAGTTTAATTCTAAAAGCAGCATGGTCAAATCATAGACTTGAAGTTAGAGAAACCTAGGTTTGAATCCTGCCTCATTAGCTTTGTGGTCATGAGCAAATCATTACCTCAATGAACTGTAATTTCTTCCTCCTCTATAAAGTGTGAATCAAATAATAGATGCAGTCTTTTTTCCCAAGTGCAGAGGTAGAAACCTCTAGATGCATTTATATTATTGTATGCTTTTAATAATACTAATGATACCAAGTCTTTATATAGCACTTACTTGTATCAAGCACTTTACAAATATTATCTTATTTCATCCTGACAACAACAACCTTAAATAAGATGTACTATTATTATACTCAATTTACAGTTGAGGAAACTTTTTTCTTTATTGGAAGAGAGGGTTCAGTGAGGAAAGGGGAAGTAATATAAAGAAATTATTTTGCTATAAAAGATATCATTAAAGCCTAAAAATAACAATCCCATCTATAATACTCCATAGGCTTGTAAATCTGAAATGGGGTGATGCATATCAAATGTATTATAAACTTTAATATGTAGAAAGAGATATGTATGAATATGCACAAGAGATTGATAGAGATAGAGCCAGAGATAGAGGTAGAATTAACTAGAATACCTACCAACATACCCATGTCTCCCTGACTCTGAAAAAACTTTCACTTGGTCCTACCAACCCTGATAGCTATCATTATATATCTCTCTTCTGCCCTTTATAGCTAAACTCCTTGAGAAGGTCATCTCTTATAGGTGCCTCCATTTTCTTTCCTTTTATTTTCTTCTTAACTCCTTGCATTTTAGCTTCTAATATTATCATCCCACCAAAACTGTTAATGAACTTTTAGTTGCTAATTCCAATAACCTTTTCTCTATCTTTTCTCTTTGACCTCTCTGCAGCTTTTGACACTGTTGATCACACCCTCCTCCTTGTCACATTCGTCTAAGTTTGGGGGACACCACTCTCTCCTGTTTTTTTCCCTACCTATCTAACTCTTCCTTTTCTATATCTTTTGTTGGTTCATCCTCCAGATCCTCCTCCAGATCTGGGTTCTATCCTGTGTGTTTTCCTCTATACACTTCACCTGATGATCTCATCAACTGCCATGGACATAATTACCATCTCTGTGATGAACTCTCAAATCTAACTTTTTCCCCTGCCCCAATCTTTCTGCTGACCTCCAATCATACATCTCATATTGAATGTGAATAGACATATGAAACTCTTTACATGCAAAAAAAAACTTATTTCCTTTCCCCCTAAACCCTCCACATCTTTCTACCTTCCCTATTCTATGGGAAAAGGTCACAATCTTCCACTGCATACAGGGCCATCTCCAGTCATTCTGATTCATATCTAGGCACTGGACTCAGCTGGATCATTAGACCTAAAGTCAGACAGACTTGAGTTATAATCCAGCTTCAGACATTTACTAGCTGTGTGACCCTGGGCAAATCCCTTAATCATTATTTGCCTCATTTTCCTCAATTGTAAACTGGAACTAATAGCAGCATCTACTCTAAGAGTTTTTATGATAATTTATGGGATCATATTTCTAAAACGCTTAGACCAGTCCTAACATGTAGTAGGCTTATTCCCTTTCCTTTTCTTTCCCTTGGTTTTTCCATCTATAATTTGAAGGAATCTCAAAACTCAGCTTTAATTACATTCACTCAATTCAACCAATAAGAACTCACTAGGCCTATGTAAGGCAATAGGGTAGATAAAAGTCAAACAGTGCAGGTTTTCTAGGAACATAAATACATTCTGTTGGAATTATTGTGTGAGCAACTCAGGCGGTCATCACATGATTCTATATTATACAGGTATATATAACATTTACATACAACAAATGCTCACATCTAAATGAAATTGCAAATCTATGTACAACAAAAAAAGTGAAGATTACTCCACTATCAAATCTTAAATATGCATTGCCAAAACATTTTTTCCTTAACATGAACATGCACTGACTAATATGGAAATATGTTAAACACGATTGTGTATGTATATATATATATATATATATATATATATACATACACACACCTTTTACTAGATTGTCTGCTGCTATAGAGAGTGGGGAGGGAAAGGAGGATGGTAGAAAACTCACAAATTTGTAAATGGATGCCTATAGAAAATTATCTTGGCATGCAGTTGGGAAGATAAAATAAAATTTCATTTGAAAAGAGAAAACCACAAACATACATCAACACAGAACATCAACAAATTCTAAGAGATTGTTCCATACTTAAAAGAAAAATGAAAGGGTCATTCGTTTTCTAATTAAGTGAGATCCTTAATCTCTTCTTCATTACCAATTAAAATTTTGTTTGTTTTTATTTAAATCTCACTGTATATTTTCCCTTTTAAGGGAAAGAGAGCAATCATGTACAAACTTCAATTATTCCTACTTTTCAGGTGAGAAGACTGGGACTCAACAAAGTTTAATTACTTGCCCAGGGTAATGTAGTTGAGATTTTGTAGTTAAGATACAAAACTAAGTCTGCTGGGTGGATGTATTTTAATCAATAATATATCTGAACATTTCATTCAGGTCTCATCTTTTGAGCCTTTGGGAAAGAAAGCAATGAAAGGAATACAAAGATATGGGTTTTTTTTTTTAATTTTGTAGTGCTAAGCAAATTGCATTGAATATGTCCATCTAGATTTGGAAATTAAAGGATTCCAAAATGATTTGGAATGATTGCAAATTGCTTCTGAATCCAAGTCCTTGTCTGACTCTAGGTGTGGTCCTTTTTCTGCTGCTGATGTATTGGCCCTAAGAACAGCAAACAATGAAAAGAAGGTACTGCTCTGTGGTAACTAAAGTATGCCACTGACTGGAAGAAGTCTTTCTCTAAGTATCTGACCCATTTGTTTTTGAATGCTGAAGTCTTTCCTGTGACTTTAACTTTATCTTGTTACTCAGGCTTCAGGAAGATGACAGTACTCTCCCTTGGTCTCTAATAGCCTTGTATGTACAATGACCCAATTGCAATATGTAGTATATTGATTTGATTTGGCAGAGAAGATTAGAAGGAAGGGAGAGACTTTGTAAATGCACTCTGCCTTCTTAATTATATGATAGAGTGGGGATGGAAAGTCATTCCTCTAAAAGTTACCCCAAAGTTCTACTTGATCACAGATCCCTGTGATTCTTTAAGTGAGACCAAAGGTATTCATTTCATAAAGAGAGATGAAGAATATGCTCCAAATGCCCCCTAGCAGATTGATAGCATATCCTTTCTTGAGCAGTGAGGAATGAGAAAAAAAGCAATAGGTCCTTAAAAGAACAATGAAATCAAAAAGGGTTTTTGAGTTATGAAATTGTATTTATCTATTTCACCTTATGATCAAAGTTCAGTGTCTTGAATATGTCCAAAGGAGCCTCTGTGTCTCAAAGTTATAGACCTGAAGTCTCAGTGAAGGACAAATGCATTGGAAGAAAGAAAAAAATAACTGGAATTGAATTCATATGATCTGGGTTTGAATTCTAGCACTTTCACCTATTTCCTATGCAACTTTGAATAAGCTCTTTAACTTCTCTGGCCCTCAGTGTTCTCTTCTCTAAAATGAGGAGGCTGAATAAGATGATCTTTAAAAGCCCTTCTAGTTTTAAACCTACAACACTGTTATCTCACTTGCTCCCAAATGAATGATATCCATTAATTTTATTTATTTTATTTTTAATTTATGAAATGAAAAAACCATATCCATAACATAGAATGATAAAAAGATGATTGCCCCAAAATTGTAAATCTATTATGTATAACTAATACAAAAGTGAAGGTTGTCCCATTATCAAATCTCAAATAGCCATTGACAAAATGTTTTCCCCCTAACATGAATAGGCATAAACATATGACATGAAGAACCCCAAGATCTTGCTCTATAAAAAGACAATGAATGGGTCGTTCATTTTCTTTTATCTGCTACTCCTTTTTAAATAAAAGATCACTGCACTTTAAAGCAAAATGGCTAAATAAGGAAGGGCAATGGAAGCAGAGATAAAATGGGGTGCCAGAAAGTACGTGAGTTTTAAAAGCAAATGAATTTTAAGGTGATAAAAATAAAATACAAAAAAATTAAAGAATCAAAGTTGCCATCTGGAATACCCACACAACCCCTGCTTCCCAACTGGAGAAAAACTACTTCTCAAGAAGTTTCTTTATAGGAACCATGGAGTTTCTTCAGGGAGAACAGGAGCCTCTTGGTATTCATCTAATTTTCTCTAAACAAACACTCTGGAATAAATGAAAGCAGAATATTCTACCTGGACAGAAAAATCACTAAAGGCTTTACAAAGCATTCTGACTGCTCAAACTATATGGAAGATAGAGGGCCACCAGGAATAGCTCCCCAGGAATAGGTTCTGAGCCTGAAAGTCAAGGTAGACATACAACCTATATGTGCTATCTCAACAGGAAACTCAAGGCAATGTCAGGGAGAGGAACAGAAAAACAAGAGAACTCCCCTAGGAAAACTAGACATAGCTATACAAACAGTTATGGCTCATAGAGTGTTCAATTGTGGGTGCATTTTTCAATGGAAACCTAAGGTCAGACCAGTTGTTTTTTCTGACTGTCTCTAGCACAGATAGTGATAGCTGCCATTTGTTAAGTGTTTTAATATTTGCTTTAAGCAAATGATCTCAGTTGGACCCCATAACAACCATGTGAGGTAGGAATCACTGGTATTATGAGGTCCCTTTTGCAGATGATGAAACTGAGATTCAGAGAGGGGAAAGGACTTGCTTATAGTCATGCAATGAATAAGAATAAAAGATGGTATTCAAACCCAGTTCTTCTGGACTGTGATTTTAGCTCTTTATCCACCAAGCCATGTTCCCTCCCTTAATGGTGTGGCAATTAATGGGGGGGGGAGAAGGAAACAAATAAAAGATAATATGGAGATAGAAATGTCAAAACTTATCGATTGATTGGATATGATGGAGAGGATGAGTGGAATACAGCAGCATCTTTTATACAATTTGACACTAGGAAAAAAATACCTAAAATACACTCACATTTGCTGCTTGGTCATTGTTGAAGTTCTACTCTCCAAAACTGATCTTCAGAAATCCTGCATGGGAGGAGCTAAATGATTCAATTCTGAGTTCCCTGGTACCATGCATCCTTGTCCTCAACCTCTACTGTTTCTACTGCCTCTGAAAAAGTGTATCAATGAATTCCTTTATTATTCCAGTCTTCATTCTCCCAAGACTTCCCAAGCAAACATCCTGTCCTGACTGATTGCAAGGGATATCTTACTTTTGTATATGAATGCTCAGTTCTCAGTCACTATTTAACACATAATAAGCACCTCAAAAAAGTAATTTCATTCATTCATTTATAGAAAGATAAGCATATATATATTAAAATTGATACATATAGAGAATGTCCCAAAAGGTTTATTTCACTTTTGTTGTTTTGACATTCAAAACTTTTATATGTGTGCATACCATATTTCCCCATGTATAAGATGCACCTTAATTTGGAGGCCCAAAATTTGAAAAAAAACATATTGCATAAAGTTATTGAACTCAAGTTTTATTCATCATGAAATTCAACAACCTTCTGCTCATAGCTTTCAGGCATCTTTTGGGCAAGTCTGGTGAGTGTAAACATGTTTAGTCCATTCCATTTCATGAAACTGAAACACCAATCATGTCCTCCTTTGAAACAGTCGCTTTTTTTCCAACAGCAATTCTTGCCTCATGGTGAACCATCTTTGTGGACACAAGAAATCCAGTGGTTCTTTGTTCTTCAATCCATCTCTTCAATTCCCTCTCCAAATTTGACCATTTTACTGATTTGCCTCTCATGGCCTTCTGTCATGATGTTTTCAGTTGGGTTTCATTTTCCCATAGCCAGTCTTGGATTATTTTCCCAGTTGGAGGAGGACCAAACTGAAGTTCAGTAGTGCCATTTCCCTTCACTTTTGCAAACTGGACCATTTGAATTTGAATTCAGCACTATGTGAAAATCTTTTCTGAGTCATTTCTGAACAGAATATAACAAAATGTAACAATATAATGGTAATAAATTCAAAATGATAAGTGTAAAAACAACAAGCTCAAAAAAGCTGGAAATGCAAGTAAAAATATCTACAATCACTGTACAAGATACTCCCAGTTTTTAGACCCTAGTTTCTAGAATTGGGAAAAGTTTACTTTAGGATAAATTGTGAAGGATGAAAATGTTGAAAAGTTACTGTGGTCATCTCTAGGTAGCTGAGATGAAATGGAGGGTTATGTCATGGAAATAAGTATATTAACAAGAACATTGAAGAGTTTAAGAGAACATCAAATATCCATGTTGAAATCCCCTAGTTTGAGGCCAAGAATTGAGGCAGAGAGGAAAACTTTGAGCCAGAACTCATTGGAGAGGATGGTTCCTTTGGCCACTGTTCTATCTAATAATCTTAAGCAAGTCACTTAAGCCTGAATGACTCCCATCCAGGGTCCTTTCCAGTCCTCCTGATCCATGTCTGGACATTGAATCCAAATGGCTTCAGAGGAGAAAATGAGGCTGGTGACTCTCTCACTTAAATCCAATTTATGTTCATGTCATGGCATCATTCCATGATGTCATGGTCTTCAACAATTAAGGGCAAGAGGGTCAATTTGGTGGTGCACCTGCCATGGGATCAGAAGGACTAGAGTTCAAATCTGATCCCAGACACTTAATAATTGCCTAGCTGTATACTCTTGGGCAAGTCACTTGATCCCATTACCTTACAAAAACCAAAATAAGGAAAAAAGAATTAAGGGCAAGCATCATCATCATCATCATTGTCATCATCATCACCAACATCATCACCAGATAACAATTATCAGAATTTTGTTTGGGAGATAAATTTGGATTGACAATCTCAAAGGAAGAGAAATTACTGAGTGAAAGTGGTAGAGGGAAAGGAAAGTCTAAAAGTGACAAAATGTAGCAATTCCCCATCCTGACCAGTGACTTATGAGTGAAATTGCAAACAGTGCTGGAAAGTGAGACCAGTAATGTAATTAGTAGAGAACCAGTACTCAGTAAGAGGAAGAAGGTAGAGTGGGAAAAGAAAAACTTTAATAGAAAAGTGATTATGTTAACTATTGAGGCAGGTTAAGGGGAATGTATGTGTGTGTGTATGCACACACATATAATATAGGCATTATATACATGCATATTACTTAAATATCTATGAAATACGTTATACATTTTCCTATATATTCTATATTATATAATTATATTATGAAATATAATTTTTGTATTACCTTTTGCTTTCACTCAATGGAACAGCAAGTTTCTTTAGGAAGAGGTCACATTTTATCCCTTTGTGTGCCCCATGGGACTTAGCATGCATATGAATACTATAGTCACCCTAGTAGGTATATCAACTAATTAAAATAGAACTAAGAATTTTAGCTCCTAGAACAAGAAAAAAAAAGGAAGGAAAATGGAAAAATTCCATATTTTTTATCTCTTTTTAGTTAATTATAGATTGTCTAAACTTTTCATTCTTCCTCTTAGTGCCCATATTTGAGGAATTTTGCTCTTTAGAGAAAGACAAGAAGAATGAAAAGAAAGGAAAAACCCAAGTTGATCATCAATTATTATAATTAGTTGATAAAATAATAATAGTCATTCATCTTAAATTTTATAAAGCATATTACTTACAATATCCCTATAAGATGTATTTCAAGCTTTATGATTCTTCTAATTGAAGAATTTAAACTCCAAGAGGTTATATGACTTGGTCTGGGTCACAAAGCTAGGAATCAGAACATTAGTCTTTCAACTCAAGGTCTAGTAGCTCTTGGAAAGAGCATAATTGGAAATCAAGAAAAGAGAAGCTGAAAAATTACTATAGAAAGGAAGGATTGGAAATTCTAAATTAATTTTATAATAACTTCGTTCACTTTTTGAGAACTTTTTCTATGTATAAGTTGCTATGCCAGGAATGAGTGGAATACAAAGATGAATAAAATATAATCTTGTCCTTCAGACTTCATCTTTTAACTAGACCATAAGACTATGGAAGCAGTGACAGTATCTTTTCTAAATTTTTATTTTCTCCAATTAAGTATAAATTTCTAAAATTATTAGTATTCTTAGTGTCTAGAGTACTTAGTTCCAAGTATTTGGCTAATTCAATTATTCTCATAGTTTTTGATCTCAGGACTCAAAAGGACTTTTGTTTATGTGGGTTTTATGTCAATATTTATTTTATTAGAAATTTTAAAAGTCTTTGAATCATCGTGAAAATAATGTTGACCTTATAAATCCCTTAATAGTGTACCTGTACTTTCTTTGAAAACATGACTTCTGTTTCCCTTATGCAGACTGGGGGTATAGAAAGTCCCATACAATATGCTACTATGGTCCCCTCCCATCCCCAGATTTAGTGTATTTCTGAATACCATTGATTCACTATATCTTTTGCTACATCCTGCCTGGATAACTAGTTATATTTCCAGTGAGGAATTCTGACTTTTCTATAGGAATAATGATGATAATAATTATGGATAATAGCAGTAAGGTCACCGTGATGTATTTTGGGGGGAAGTATGAAAAGACTTACAAATTAGGAATATATATTAAACTAAGTACACATTATACACATATAATGAAGATATTTGTCAAAGTCGTTCATGATATCCTTGTTGATATTCTGTACTTTAATGGCTCTATAATGTTGATATGCATATTTCCTCTGATGACAACTTACTCATGTGGCCCCATTCTATACTATTCCCATTCATGATTTTTCATGAGTTCTCACAGGAAGTCCACACAATATTTTGGAGATCTTCCGTACTTTCTCTTAATATCATGGAGATACCAATAGACTACCCAAAACTTATCAAAGTGTCACTAGTCAATCTTTTTTTCCATGTACTTCCTTTATCATATAAAGAACTTCAAAAGGATAATAAAGGTCACCTGGTTCAAACATCTAATTTTACAGATGAGAAAACTTAAGCAGAGATGTTAAATGACAAGTCCAAAGTCCCACCTAACAGTATTATAAGAAAATGGATAGACCTGTATTCTAAAGAAAAATCCAAAGTGCTCATGGTACTCAATCATGGCATTAGAGAATTAAAACTAAAAAAAGAGCCTCCAAGGTCAGAGAGTTCAACCTCTATATTATTAAAAGAATTTTGAAATTTTCCAAAGGTACCACAGCCTGCACTCTTTTTATTCCATTCTAGGCCCAATTCGTTATCCATCAGTATTATCCGTAATGCTGGACCAAATTTATGGCCTGTCCATCTAATGCATTTCATAATTTTGGACAATGAGCAATTTTCATTCTCTTTATTTTTCCATAGTTAGACTAAGCTATTTTGAATGATTTCAGAATCCCTTTTGGGCACTTCACAATGTCTCTGTGCTTGAGACAATTATCACAATATTACTTGCAATTAAAAGCATGTAGAAGCCCTCAGTATCTAAAGGGAAAGCCTTCTTCAGCTTACAATCATGTTTAATCTTCTGCAAAATAGAGATAACTCATTTTGACAAACTCATGCTTTCCTGTATTGAACTTCTTTTGATATTAATGAGAGTCATTAAATAAGTTGTTATATCTTTCAAGGATAATTAAATAACTTTGACATAGACAAGAGATACACCATATAGAAGTAAAGGTGGTCTTTAGTTCTACCAAATCAATTTATTTTTATAGTCAAAAAACAAAAAGTACATGAGATCTTTTATTCACTATATCTTTCAGTAAGTTGTATTATTGTAAAGATTTGATCTACTATTGAACATTTTTTGAAAGCCCATACATTCTCTCTCATAACATCATCAAATTTGTCCTTGATTTGTGTGTATTCTCATAAAATTTTTATGTAGATGGGAAAAAAGACCTATGCATTAGTAGTAGTAAATGAAATTCTCAATTGTCCTTTTGGGGTAGTACTAAAATCTGACATGTCTTCCACCTTTCCCTCCTTCTAATACCTAGAGAATTATTTTCTCAACCTACTCAAAATCATTTTGCCTCTACAATGAACCATCCTTTGGAATTCTGGACCTGTATAACTGCTTTTCCCATCTTAATTTTCTTTGGTACAATTTCTATTTTCTCTAGAAGTATAACCAGGTTTGTGATACTAGAATCCAAATATCATTTCTCCACCAAATTTGACAATATAAAGAGGGTACCTTTAAAAATTATGGTTCTGTTTAATCCTCCTTCTGTGTGTTTACTTCCTTTAAATCTCATCCTTAAATGCCCTCAGAATGACTGTTGTTTGTTAGTTGTTTGTTGTCAATTTTCCTTTAAACTGTCTCCCCCCTTTCAATACTTCTCTATTTTATGAGACATCATTCCTTAAATTCTTCTACCATTCTCCAGAAGATTTTAAAAATCAGTTTATATTACAAATATATGAAGTCTTAGGACACTATAGATGGTCATTTGGGAAGTAAGTCAGCTGATTAGTTTGGCAAGGTATTTTTTTAGGGTCGTTGAGTCTTAGTGTGGCAATTGACTTGCTCCTGTTTGAAATCATCATAATTAGAGATAATAATCTTTCCTCCATTCATTTTATTTTATTCAGCATCAATACCTTACTTAAATATACTAGATTGGAGCTGTTTAAGTTGAATGCCTTATCATTTTCTCATTTTTATTCTTTATCTGTGTAGCTAAGATTGAGTTAAATGACACCATATCTAAGTAGATTTGTAACTGGTTGAATAACTTACTGAAAGAGTTGATTAATTGATTGATATCAACCTAGAGAACATTTCTAGTAGTGTGTAGTCAGGCTTTGACCCAATTATAATTTTTGCTATCAAACCTTAGATAGAGACATAGAAGTTAATTTTTATCAAATTTATAAAGGACCTATAGCTGGAAGAGATATCTAATATGTCTGATCACAGAAGCAAGATTCAAAAAATCTAGACCAGTTGAAATTATTGGCTGAAACTAGCAAGATAATTTTTTTCTTTTTTTAAATTTATTTTTATTAAAGATATTATTTGAGTTTTACAATTTTCCCCCCAATCTTGCTTCCCTCCCCAACCCCCCACAGAAAGCACTCTGTCAGTCTTTACTTTGTTTCCATGTTGTACCTTGATCCAAATTGGGTGTGATGAGAGAGAAATCATATCCTTAAAGAAGAGAAGAGAAGTCTCAGAGGTAACAAGATCAGACAATAATATATCTGTTTTTTTTTTCCTAAATTAAAGGGAATAGTCCTTGCACTTTGTTCAAATTCCACAGCTCCTTATCTGGATACAGATGGCACTCTCCTTTGCAGACAGCCTAACATTGTTCCCAATTGTTGCACTGATGGAATGAGCAAGTCCTTCAAGGTTGATCATCACCCCCATGTTGCTGTTAGGGTGTACAGTGTTTTTCTGGTTCTGCTCATCTCACTCAGCATCAGTTCATGCAAATCCCTCCAGGCTTCCCTGAAATCCCGTCCCTCCTGGTTTCTAATAGAACAATAGTGTTCCATGACATACATATACCACAGTTTAGCAAGATTAAATTTAATGCAAAGATGGACACCTTGGTATAAAAACAAATTTGCTTGCACAGTTACCAAATGACAAAAACCTAATGTAGAAGCAGTTAATATGCAAAAGAATGAGTATTTATCATTGAAGTCAAATTTAATGTGACTCCAGAGTGTGGCACAATTAACACTCCCCAAAAAATCTAATGTATTCTTAGTTTACATTTATAGAAATATAATATTTAGAATAAGGAACACAAAAAATGATAAAACTTTATCTAGAGTATGATCTTCAGTTTTTTTATGCTATATATTAAAAATAAATCCAGAAGGCAAGCAAAGGTGGAAAGGGCCTAGAGAATATATTATATACAGAATACTTCTAGAGAGTGGAAATATTTAAGAAAAGAGAAAATTTTTCTTTGGAACATGGGGATTAGAAAATTATAGATGTTGCTTAATTATCTAAAAGCTCTCACATGGAGAATTTCATTAGCTTCATTTTCTGCATCTATAGGGAGCCAAAACTACAACCAATGCGTAAAAATTTCAGGGTTCCATATTTTTGCTATATATATAAAGAAGAATTTCTTAATAATTAGAACTGCCAAAAAATGGAATGCTCTAGTTTCTCGGGTAGTAAATTACCCATTAAGAAAAAAGATTCTAAGAAAGCCTGGATGAAAATTTATCAGGATTGTGGTAGAAGGGATTCCTGAATTCAATAAATGACTAATTAATGATTGCTTCCTATGATAACAATATTTGATTTGTGACCATCCCAGTGGCTTTAGGATGTTCCATATTTAACCTAGCTTAGACAAAGGAAAACTTGCATTATTCCAGATAAGGGGATTCCAATAATCCACTAAATACATACTACATACCCAGAATTGTAGGGTTTTGAAACCCTAGGTAAAAATATAAGCTTAAGTTAGGGACAGTTATATGGTTCAATGGATAAAGTGCTGGTCAGGAGGATCTGAGTTCAAATGGAACCTCAGCTATTTACTAGATGTGTGACTTTGAGCAAGTCACCCTGACTGCCTTGTATCCCAAGCCATCTCCAGAGGAGTCCTTGAGGTTGGTGACTTACCACAGCAATCCCCCTCTACACACAAATCTAATTCACCTGTTTGTCATGGCATCACCTCCCTGATGTTATGGTCTTCTTTGAGAACACAAGCATCATCATAATCCTAAGTATTTGTGCTCATCAGAAACCCTGTTATGTTGGGCACATAGAAGGTATTCAATAGTTCCTTCTTGTTGGGAATCTTCTTGGTAACTTGGGACTTGGCCTAACAGTGCCAACAAGGGAAGTTTGCTTATAAGTCAGTTCATTCAGTCTTCCTGTTATTGATCTCAATGCCTAAATGTGAATATCCTAGTAGAAACAGAAAAGGTCTGAAATGTAGTCTTTGTCCTCCAGGAGTTTACAGATTTCAAATTTCTGCAGTCCCATCTCCTTCAAAGATAAAATGGGGGGGGGGATACAACAAAGGGGGAAATCCTTAAGGAATTTGAATTTGAATCATTTGTTCTTTAAGTAATTGACAGAAAGACAACATTTAGACTTTTACTAAAAAATGCAATTCTTATTCCTAAGTGATTCTAATTATTTCCTTTACTTGGGCAAGGTTTGAAGAGTAGGCAAATGTACTCTACCAACCTCCTCCTTCAGCCCCACAAGCTAATGACTGCAAATCCAGGGCACTTCACTTGGGTGGAAACAAGAGGGGAGTTTATGCAACAGCAAAATAAACAAAGAAGCAATTATGATTCGAGGGAGGTAGGAATTATTTTCTATTCAGTCAAAAGGAATTGATTTCCCCTGGAGTGTCACTTACATCTTAATGATTATTGGAAGCAAGACAACTTAACAGAGTGATGCAAAAACAAAATTAGATGGGACTGCAGATCAGCAGCTTATCTTGACTGCTCACCTTGAAGGCAGAGTTAGGAAAACATAATAAATGGGGTGGCAAGATATTTAAAACCTTGCCTTTAAAAAATGTAGTTTCTCTGAAGAATGAAGGGGAAGGGGGAACTATTAAACTCTAAAGTAAATGCCAAGTACACTCTGGGAAAAAGCAATTCAGATAATTAGGGCCACCTTTGTCTGACTGTGTCAAAAGACTAATTAAATTCATTTAAGGTTAAAGGTTTTTTTTTTCCTTTGAAGATGTTTCTTATTGGAAATTTTAAATGAATAACCTTAGATCCTAGCCATTATAGCTATTTACTTATTTCTAGGTAAGTTGAGGTAGAAGCCTATCCTGTTCTGAAAGGGTTTTTGGAATTTTCCTGTCCTTCAATAAATGGTGGAAGAATTTAATCTACTTTATAACTAGCCCTATAAAGAGGTTATAAAAAAACCCTAGAATGATAAATTAAGTGAATATATGTCTCCTGGCATGAGCCAGTCTGTGACAGTCCCACTCCCAGGAAGTTAGTACCTTTTCAAATACAGTCACCTCAGAAAGATCAGTCAAGCATTGTCATTGATATTTGGGTAAATCAGTTTACCCAAATGGGTTTCAGTCTCCTAATCTAAGGTTATCTAATCTCTGTAGCTATCTCCATCTCAAAATGTGTAAGGCTCCACGGACAGGAGTCTAGAGAAAAGATTGCCTCATTTCATAACATACCTGCCCTCTGCAACCTACTTCTGACAATCCCCCATGCTACCCTACCATTTCTAGGATAGCTCTGACTTCAGAAATCGAGTTATTAGCACAGTCATTTTAAACCTGTTTTTCCTTACTTCATATGGTTATGGGAGCGTTTTCAGATTGCCCCCCTCCCTGGAATATCATCCTTTTTCAGCCACTTGCTGATATCCTATCACTTAAAACCCCACTTCAGTACTATCTCCCCATGAAAGTTTTCCTGCCCACTCCAGGCTATATTTCTTCAATTTCCGATAACATTTCAATTTTCTATGACTTTTCTGGCATATAGTTTACTCATCTTGAAAATATTGTTACCTGTTGGTGAGCTGAGGCACTGTATCTAATTTATATTTATTATTATTATTATTACAATAAACATTAATGGCTACCAGCACTATGTTAAGCCCTCAGAATAAAAAAGAGGCAAAAGGCAGTACTACCTTCAAGAAGCTTACAATCTAATGGGTAGAAAATAATCAAATATTCACAAAGCAAGCTATATATAATCTAAATAAGAAATAATTAAAAGAGAATGCATTGGAATTAAGAAAGATTGGGAAAGGCTTCCTGTAGAAAGTAGGTCTTTGGCCTTGGAGTCAGAAGACAGGAGTTCTAATCCAGTCTTAGATTCTTGACTATTACTAACTGTGTGACTTTAGGCAAGTTACTCAACCTTGATTGCCTCAGATCCAGGACCATCCCCAGTTGTCCTGATATATATCTGGCCACTGGACCCAGATGACTCTGGAAGAGAAAGTGAGGCTGGTGATTTAGCACAGCAACCCCTCACTCAAATCCAATTCATTTGCATATCATGACATCACCTTTCTGATGTCATGATATTCTTCGAAAATGAAGGACAAACACAAAAATAAAGAAAAAAAAGGAAGGTCATTAATAAAATCAGAGGAGGGAGAATTAAGACAGTTTGGGGAAAGTTTCTTGAGGAAGATGGGGTTTTTGATGAGACAATGGAAAAAAGGGAGATCAGTTATGGAATCAGAGGGAGGGAGAACATTCTAGGCTTGGGGAGGAAAGGGGGTAAGCAGTCAGAAAAAATACTTGTAGCCATTTGCCTTCATAAAATCCACTCAAGTTAGGTATGATTATTGCTGTCATTGTTATTATTATTATTATTAATCCCATTTTACAGTTGTAGAAACTGCAACAAATAGAGGCTAAGTACCTTGCCCCAGATCATTCAAATTCTGCAGTCAGTTTTGAACTCAGGTGTTCTTGACTTAAGACTTTCTAGCCTCCGTACCACTAGCTGCCCCAAGTAGCCACAAGCATCTTTCGCAGAATGATTGGTGACTTCTTATTTCCCGCTACATGCCTAATTCAGCCCAACCATACAACAAAAATATATTGACTGGACTCCCTGGCCAGGAAGATAATATACTGACTTTTTCATATCCCTCCACTGCTATGTGTTTTGGGAATGAGGGTTGTGGGGAAGCTGATCTCATATTTGAACTATCTGACTGAGTAGTGCTTTTGTCTTAGGATCTGCTTTGTACAGCTACTAGCACCCCATCATTGAAATTACTTCTGTCAAATAGGATGGTAAATATAACAGGAGAAGGTCATTTTGTCTGTGTCTTGGGCAGGAAAGAATGAGTCTGTTCTTTCCTTTTGATCCTTCAAACCAATAGGGAAAGTATCACTCGTGCTGGTATTTTCATTTCCAAAATGCCCTGTTCATCATATCAAAATGTTTAAGCCGCCGTTCTGCCTGCCAAAAGGAACAGTTAAATAGTCTTATTTTGTAGGTGATGGAGCCATTACCATTCACCAGACCAATATTTAGGACATATGCACTGAATTATTTAAGCCTCATAATGCATGCAGCAAATAGCAAAGTAAAAAACAGTATAAATAACTTCACTATGATAACATTTGTTTCCTCTGGGCACCTGGATTGCTGTCCTTCATTCAAGGGCACTCCTGTGCCAGGATATTCATCCCAGACCTTTAATCTCCCACCTGCTCCTATTTCATCAACCCTTCTTTCTTCCTCTTCAGGGAAAGGAAAAGGAGAATTGGAATTTTTATGTAAACCTGGTGTTGTGTCCTGGTCAAAGACTGAGTGTGTCTTGGGGGAGACGGCTATGGTGTTTTATCTTTATAGAATAGAAGCATGAATTTTTTTAACCTTTCACTTTAACTGCCAAAGAGGTTGGCACAACCTAGCTAGAGCTTTGTTTTTTGCTAGAAGAAAAAAATGTCAGACAGAGTTTTTTTCTAAGGTAGAGGATTAAAAGGAATGACCTTGTCACAACCCCTTGCTCATGAACAGGTTATTTTCTCCAAAATCAAATGTTAAATCCTTTATTTTAAGCTCTTCATAATTAGATCCATTCCTACCTTTCCAGCTTTCTTATAGCTTGAAGTGGTTTGCCACTTCCTTCTCTGTCTCATTTTACAGATGAGGAAACTGATACAAACAGAGTTAGTGATTTGTTCAAGGTCAGTTAATGTCTGAGGTTAGATCTGAACTCAGGTCTTCCTGACTCCAGGTTCAACTCTTTCCTCATGGCATCATCTAGCTGCTGCTCTCCTTTAAGAACTTTAGAATTGATTATACAGCATGGGAGAAACTGGCACAAGACCACCCAGTGTGGCATGCCCTCTTCAATGAAGGTGCTGTGCTCTGTGAGGAAGGCAGATTAGAAGCAGCTCAAAGGAAATGTGATATAGGTAAGTTTAGAGTATCCACCCCGGGTGTTCACATCAACTATTTGTACCTGACCTGTGGTAGAGCATTCCAAGCTCATATGAGTCTGATCAGCCACAGTCAGAAAAACTGTAATTTGGCTCAAAAAAATTGATGTCATTTTGGTCTTCTTTGATAATGAAGGTCAAAAATCACCACATCTTATAGCTTATTCCCCTTCATCCATTTTATGATTTCCATTTCCCTCTTCAGTGTCCTTTCACTGGTTATCCCCAATGCCTGAAATTCTTACATACACACATACACACACACACACACACACACACTTGCACACATATAAAGGATATATAGAGATATAGATATATATCATGTACATATACATGCATTGTATATATGTATATACATATATGCACATAGTATGTGTATGTATATGTGTATACATGTATATTCTTGACTTTCTCCAGCTCAGCTCATCATCTCAAATCTTATATTCAGTAGGAGGCTATTATTCCTAATTCCCCCTTGACCCAAATGTTTTCCCATCTATAGAGTCATCTCCTTTTGCTCAGCATGGATTTTCATTATATATTTAATCATTTACCACTTAATCTCTAATTGTAAAATATGGGTTTATATTTATTAAAGCGATTTGAATGTTGGCTTGACATAAGGAAAATTTCCTAAAGATGAAAGCTATTCCAAAGTATAACATGTTTTGTTCAGTAGATCTTTCCTGAGCTATATGGGATTCAAGAAAGACCAGTACTTTAGTAAGAGGGCAGACAAGCCCTTTGCAGTGTGGTTTATTCACCTTTAGTGTCTTAACTTTGTAGGTGGAATCAAGATGATGTAGAGAAGCTAGGGAGTTCCCAAAGCTTTTCCCTTTAAAATAACTTTAAATGAAACCTCTAAATAGATTCTAAAGGAATAAAAGCCACAAAAAGACAGAATAAGACAACCATTCAGCACAAGATCATGTGGAGAGACTCCAGGAAAGATCTGTCTCACCTTTGGTATCAGTTGGCACTCACCTCTTCCTTGCGACTCCAAGAAACTGGAGCATGCTCAAGGGCCAGATAAATTCTAGTAAACCATCTTGCCAGAAAGGCTACATCAAGTTGAGGGTAATCAGCAGGACTTAAATCAATTGGTGAGTTAGGGAGCTATCTACCCTGAGTATGTGAAGACTTCCCCTGGTGGAATGGGTAGATAAGAACATTTTGTTTCAACATCATGAAAGTGACTGAAGGAGCTAGCTCAAACAATGAAGACTCCAAGGTCATCCACAGAATTAAGGTCATCAATGGTCATCTGGATTTTTGCCCTGCCCTGTACTCTGATGATTCTGAAAGAGAGAGTGAGGCTGACAACTTTATGCAGCTCACTTACATCCAAATTACAAATGAATCAAGATCTTACACATCATTCACTATTTTACCTCAATAGCATGATGTCCTTGGTCTTCTTCAAAATGATGAATGAACAACAACGCAATATGGTCACTGAGAGTAAAGCAGTTTTGTTATTGTTGCTTTGTTTTTGCTTTTCTTTGCATTCCCAGTGTATTACAGAGTATTAGGCATATACTGCTTGATTAATCAATGCTCATTGACTGACTGCTGACTAAGAATTGTTACCCCATCAAGATTATATAGGAAGATAAAGTCATTTTATCCAATATAGTATATGCCTCAGGTAAATTAGAGATATTTATCTCAAGTAACCTACACTTTCCAATTTCATTATCCCCATTTGGGGGTATATCCCATCCCCAAGAACCTCTCCTGTCCTATTTCCCCAAATCTTTTCCCTCAGTACTAAAGTTTTAGCTAATATTTGCTTCAGGATGGTCTCTCGCCTAAGCTTCAAGGTTAAAATGAAATAAGACATGCATAGGCATCTGATAGTTAACAAAAGGAACCTTACTTAACAATATCAGAAGAAAGGTATTGAGGACAGCAGGCTATTCTCTGAGAATACATCCTTGGTACAATTAAATTGCAGTTTCCCTACAGCTATGATGCCCATGGTGATTCATTGGTAAAGCCTCACAGAGAATCTGGAACTCTTTGTGTCTGGATATTTTGTAGAGGTGACTTTATTCCCCTGGGTCTTGAGAGGGACTCAGTGAATTTTGAAGGAAAGTAGGAAAGAGAAAGGGAACTTGTGGGATAGTCCTCTTACCACATGGGTGATATATTACATAATCAAAAAAAGAAAATAAGCATTCATGCATTGGTAAGTGCATCAGAGAAGTATGAACCAAATACTAAATGAAGTCCAACGTATGGAAGGATCAAGCTAAACAGACCAGGGAAGACTTCAAGGAGGAGGTGTTTTCTAGTTAAAAGTAAGGGTAGAATGGGTAAAAATTTAAGAGAAAGTTAATGAATGTTGGTGTTGGTTCTAGTCTTGGTGTTGTTATTGCTCTTCAGCTTCTGCTACTGCTTTTTCTTCTTCTTCAAGAGAATCATAGCATCAGGATTGTGATGCCATGACATTCAACTGAAATAGAGTTAAGTGAGGGGATGCTGTGCAAAGTCACCAGCCTCACATTCTCCTCCAGAGTCATCTGAGTCTGGTGGCCAGATATAGATCAGGATGACTGGAAATAGTCTAGACTAGAGTAAGGAAAATACCCTCCTGAGTTCAAATCTAGCCTCAGACACTTCCTAGTTTTGTGAGTCTGGGCTAGTCCTTAATCCTGTTTGCCTTGGTTACCTCATCTGTAAAATGAAATGGAGTATCTCTGCCAAATGAGGTAACAGAGAGTTAAATGCAACTGAACAATAAAGAACAGCAGGAATTCAAAAGAAGGGGGGAAAAGGCATCCAGGCATAGAAAACAAACCAAGTGTAGATATATAAGATTATAGAATCAAAAGTTTAGAACTGATTATAGACTAACTCATGTCCTACCTCAACTACTATATAGCTGTGTGACCTTAAGAAAGTTTTTAATCTCTCCCTGCTAATTTCTAAGGTCCCCTATATTTCTAATAATTGAATTATTACATGAGTTTTGTAGGGCAAAAACTCTGTCTTCAGTTTTCCCCCACACTATAATATTTAGTCCAAGGTATGGGGGGGGGGGGGTTAGTAACAGAGAAAACCTCTTGGTGGTTGTTGAATTGAATTAATTTGAATGAAGAGGTAGATATGAAACTAAAAAATTTGTGTTTTCCTCTGATGGAGGTTAAGTCAGGGAGTATTTCTGAAAACAAGGAAACTTCTACTGGTGGAAACTGATTCTCATTAGGCCAAGGTTTGAGAATCACATATACTAGGGTTGCATTCCCTCTCATACTTCTTCCTTTTCAGTCTCTCTCTCAATGGAGCATTTGAAGGAATCACTGCTGTTTAGCTCCATCCAACATATATTTATTAGATATATACTATGTGAAAGACAGTGAGATGGACAATGAGAAAACACACACACACACATACACACACACACACACACACACACACACACATACACATACACACAAACATTTAAAAAAACTGTCTCTGCCCTCAGGATGCTTCTATTCTATTTGAGGCATATAGCATATAATAGGTAAACAGACTTGAGTACAAACATAAGTATAAACAGGGTAAATATACAGACAATTATTTAAACAATGAGATAACTTTAACAACTATGAAGAGCAAGAAAGACTTCTTGTAGAGGTGACACACAATTGAGATTGATGGAAATCTGGAATTCTTTAAGACAGAGCAAAAGAGCTTATATTTTAATAGAAAGAGCAAATTTTCATAAATAAGATATATCCAAAGTGAATATCCTAGCGAGGAAAGTCCTAATAACTGGTAGGAGGGGAAGGAGGACTAGAAAAACTCTTGCACAATTTAAGGATTAAGCAGAATTGCTGAGGAAACTCAGAAATACATATTTGTAATACGCATATATTGCTCTCCTCTTCAGTTTCATTGCAAGCTCCTAGAAGACAAAGGTTGTTTATTTTTTTAATCTTTGTATACCTTGCACCTAAAATCTAAGTTTTTGATTTAAAACTATTTTTTCTAATTAATCCATTAATTTTAGTTTAAGAAATAAAGCAAGCATTTCTATAACATAGCAGCAAGCTGGTACAGTGAATAGAGTTCCAGTCTTGGAGTCAGCAGGACCTAAATTCCAATCTGGCCCTGAACACTCACTAGCTATGTGACATTGGGCAAGACACTTAAACCTATTTTGGTTTCCTTTGTAATCTTGTGTATTTTATGAATTTTAAAACATCATTCAGGGAAGTTGTCCACTAGACTCTCCAAGTTAAAAAAAAAAACTGGAGAAGGAAACAGCAAACTACTCTAGTACATTTGCCAATAAAACAAAAAAAATGAGATCACAGAGAATTGGATGTAACTGAAACAATGCAGCAACTAACTTTTACATCATTGCTAGTTATGGTGCTTGTCAAAAATGTCTTTTGCATCCTCCTTTGGGGACCCCCTTCTCCAAGGACTCATGCCACCATCTTTTATCCTTTACCCATATCCTACTCCCAGGAATCCCTACAGCATATCTACATGCATCTAAAAATCTATGATCCTATTATTCTGGAGAGAGGAAAGGAAGAATCATCACTGGGGAGGAGATAGGTGGAAGAAAACAGCAGGATGACAAACTTTCTCTACTTCATCATTTTGCCCAAGGCCAACCTTTCATGTAATACTGGATGTACCTTTTATTGGATGCTGACCTAATTTACAAAGCAAGTGACTGGTACCTCCCTACTCTGTTGTATGTGAAGTGTAAAAATATTATATCAATTTACAACATTTGTTCCTCAAATCATAACGCTATTGATAGTAAAGCTAAAGTCTCTAGTAGTATACATATATCACCTTTCCTCTTTCTTTGACCTTGTATATCTCCTCAGCCTCTCTGTTACACCTTTATCACTGATTTATTAGCTTAAGGAAGGCTAGAGCTTAAAGGGACCTTGGAGATCATTTAGCCTGGGAATTTGGAACTTGAGGGCCATGTATTCATTTCAGCAGGTCTATGAACTTGGATAGGAAACAATTACTTCTTTATTTCATTAGTTTTCTTTTGTAATCCTATGAATTTTATGAATTATAACACATTATTCAGAGAAGGAATCTATAGGATTCTCCAGTTTAACAAAAGGAACTATGGTACAACAAAAATAAATAACCCCTACTCTAATCCAATTTTTTTTCACAGAATCTCAGGTTTGGAAAAGTGCTGAAAATTGCCTCTTGTTGAGCAATTGTTTCTGGTCATGAAGAGGATGATGGGCTCCAACCCTTACAATGATTTTCTCTTCAGTGATGATTTTGGGGGCTTGGCTGGTGTTTTTTGTGTCTAGGAGTTTGGGGATACTTCTGTGCCATCAGCAATTATTGCTACAGGTAATGAGGAAGGGGAGGTCCCCTCTCCTTAATGATCTGCCCCCCCCTCAGTGATAGATATGGATAGAGCTGGAAATATGTTTGAGTATTGGGGGTGGACTGCCAAAAAAGTCAAGCTAATTATCCTCCATATGGCAGCCTTCCAATTGTTTTAAAACAGTTATCACATCCCTTCTAAATTTCTTCTCCATGTTAAACATCTGCAAGTCCTTCAAAGATCCTTGTAGGGGTTGCTGGGTGACACAATGGATGACACACTGTAGTGACACACTGAACCTGAAGTCAATATGACCTGAATTCAGGACTCAGATACTTGATACCTACTAATTGTGTGACCTTGGGGAAGTCACTTAAACCCATTGATTTGTTTAAAAAAAAACAGTCCCTTGAAGGCTGCAGAGAAGACTAGGAAGAGCACTAGATCTGGAGTCAGGAGACTACTATAATTGAAACCTTGCTTGCATATCCTACTACCTATGTGACCATGAAACAAATCACTAAACCTCTCTGTTTCATTATACATAAAATGGGACTAACCATATCTAGAGCACCCACCTTGCCATGTTTTCGCAAAGTCAAAGGAGATGATGTATATATGTTGCTGTGGTTCAGTCATTTCTGACTCTTCATGTCCCAATTTTGGATTTTCTTGACAAAGATACTAGGGTATCCTTTTCCAGCTTGTGTTAACAGGAAACTGAAGCAAACAGGGTTAGGTGAGTGTCTGAGGTCAGATTTGAACTCAGGAAGATATGTCTTCCCAACTCCAGACCTGGCATTCTACCATTATGCCATCTAACTGTCTCAATGTATATTTGGTGCTTTACAAATCTTAAATTACTAAGTAAATATCAGTTATCATTACATCTTTTGCTAGTCTACTCACAATCATCTTCTGGACATGTTCAACTTGGCTGTATCTTTCCTAAAACCACAGGGTCCAGATATAAACAAGTATTTTCCAGATGATAGGAATGATGCCCAGAAAGATCTGAAGCAGGGAAACTAAGTCATTGACAGAGAGGAATAGAATAGATGAAGAAAGAATAAGAGAGAAGGAGGAGGAAGAGGAGGAGGAGAAAAAGGAAGGCAGAGTTCAGGCTTAATCATCCTGAGTCACACAGAAACCTCCAAATCACCAGATGGAGAAGGCAAAATGAACACAAGGGTACATAAATCATGTGACACTGTAATCTCAACCAGCAAGGATTATTTATTAGGCAATTATAATTTATTTAATGTGACAATGTGTACCAGTGAGAATTCAAAGAAGTAAAAGATATAGTCCCTGCCTTCAAAGATTGTACAGTATATCAAAATTAGAATTTATATTCAGAAAATAATGAGAACACTTAAGAGTTCTAGAGTCATCTACTGATAGGAAGTCCAGTGAGAATTCAAAGAAGAAAGGATGTTTAGATTGAACTCATTTGGGAAGTTAAAACCCATATGCAGGAGGGAAGATTTATTCTGAGGTTTGAAAAACTGGGGAAAAGAGTGGAAATGCAAGGAAAGTTTAGGTAAGAGAGTATGTCATAAGCAAAGACAAACTGTCAGAATGTGCACATTTCTCCAGAATTTTCCCTTCCTGATTGAGTACCATGAGACCATCATTTAAACATAACAGCCTAATGCCACTAAGATGTAATTAATAATCAACTGTTAACTTTCCAATCCCTAGAAGGTAGCAGAGTTAGGGTAAAGACCCCAGTGAGGGAAGATGGGAAAAGTTTGGCCCCTGGATAAAGATGCATAATGACAGAACCCTGGGGATAACTGCCTAGGAATAGGCAAAGGAGCAATGCAAATAGTGTCATGTAGTTCAGGGCTAGTAGAAATAAATATTTGACACATTGGGGCTAACAGGGTTTAGAACTACCAGAGAAGAAAACATAAACCCCTATTCCTACCTCACATATTGACTCACTGGTCTAAAGCTTTGGTCACTCTACCTTATTAAAGTCTCTGGGCATACGCTCATATATTTGGACAAAAGTCAAAGATAATTCCTCAGCTTCTAGATCAGGATATAGTCAATATGGTTAGTACTTGGGATGCATGCAACCTGTTAGATTAATTTCCACCAGAGACACTGCTATATGATCTTGATCTTCCATGAATCAGGAAGATTATAGTTTGCCATGTCATAAGCCTGGGATGTTCCCTACACAATTCCTGTCCTCTGCCCCAAACAGGTTCCTATGGTCAGCCACTCCATTTCCAATTCTTTCTTTCTGGCTTGTAATCACAAAGAAGTCTGCTCAGAGAGTGCTTTAGGCAAAGAATACTTTATCCCAAAACTGAGAAGAAAAGAGGAATTTACCTCTCATGTAGTCAATGCCAGCCTTTCTGAAGCACCAAAGACATGATAAAAGAAAATAGGCTACGGCAAGAGCTCTGATTCTTTGGTTATGAGCAATTTGCAAGGCGCGTGCACCGCTTCACTGAGCAGGCATTCATGAAAGAGAAAAATAAAGGGGGATGTGATTGAAGTGCTTTGAGTTTAAAAAAATAAAAAATAAAATAAATGTGGGAGAAAATAGTGTTCTAGGCAGGGGAAGATCACATTTTATCTTGAAGAAACAGATCACGTAAAGGATAAGACAGAAAAGAGACACTGTCCTATGGATATTTTTCTTTTTAAAAATAACTTTTGCTATAAAAAATGAAAAGACTAGAAACTTTGATGTGGTAGCTCCAGTCTGCCAAAGACAGACTCCTATAGTGGAGTCAGGTGTTCTTGCATGCAACATGGAGTCCCACTGTGTATTTTCTTCTTTGTTAATATCAGGAGATTTAAGAAAAATGCCACATTATTGGTGGTAAAAGGGTGTCATCATAAGGTATACTACAGATAAGTTATGTGTACCCCATAAACTATATATACCCCAGATAAGAAGACTTTCCTCTTTACAAGGAATTCCTAAGAGGCCCATTAATTAATTAACCAAAAATATTGAATACATGCATTATCTCTCCTGAAAGGCATCATTTACCATTATCATTATTATTAAAATCGCATTTACAATTTACTTAAAGTTTGCAAAGCACTTTAAAAAGATTATCTTAGTTTTAAAAATATTTTATCAGCTGTATTCAAATCCTGCTATTTGAGTTTACTAAGTGATAATTTATTTTATCTCTTTGAGCTTTAGGAAACACTTGATGACTTAATACCATTAGCATTTATATAGTGCTTTAAGGTTTGCAAAGTACTTAAAGTGTTTTCTATCATCTAGGTGATTAGACATTTCTATTAAGTTAAAGAAGAAATAGTCATCTGCATTAGCAGAGAATAACCCCTCTGACAAAATCAAGGAATTTTATTGTATTGCTAAATTGTCTTCCTAGAATTGGTTTGAGAAATATAAGGAGGATAATCTAGTGAGGAAAACAGAAAATACTGTAGCTGTTCTAGCATGTAGAACCAAGAAGACCTGCCATTTATTTAACTATGAGAACATTGACAAGTTACTTAACCTCACTAAAAGTTAGCTTTTCTGGGATCATAGGATTTGGAGTTGAAAAACATCATTGATCTTAACCTATCCAATCTCCTCATTTTAAAGATGAGGAAAAAGAGAGAAAGATCAGTGATTTGTCACTATTTTACTTTCAAAAGGAATGTATGATCCCCATTTAGTAACCCTTGTCTTTGATAGAACCTGATGAATGATCACATTCAGACCAGATTCAGCATGTTAGTGACTCCAGAGAAGAATTCTGCTACATAGGCTACCTTCATAAAATGAAGATTGGGAATAAAGAGGTAAAGGATTTGTGATATAAGAAAATAGATGGATTTGCTCCTCATTCTTCCTTCAGACCTCTGTTACATCACACTGGATATTATCATGGTCATTAGAAAACCCCACATGGTTTGTGAGGCAAGAGCTTTTAGGATTACTATTATTAATACTCTAAAAAATAGGATGCTTCACTGGTTCTTCTGGGAGAAGCAAACGAAAACATTGAGAGCATTCATTTTCATCTTAGGTCCGAACACAACATAAAAATATAATTTCATGGTACATTTGGTCATCTCATCTTGTAGTACTTAGGATGAACATAAGCAAAAAGACCACCATAAAGATATTTGTCATTTATATTCCAACATCTTTTGCAGAAGATAAAGAAGTTAAAAAACCCTACAAAGTAGAAAATCTCTACATTATATCTTGATTAATAGAACTAGAGTGGACCTCAGAGGTCCTCTAATTGAGTCCCCTTATTATCTAGGAGAAGAATCTGAGGGTTAAGTGATTTGTCTAAGATACCTCTCATAGTTTATGAAGATAAAATGAAATGATATTAATAAACTATTTTGAAAACACTAAAGCATTAAGCAAATTCTAGTTAAGCACAGACCTTAAATAAAAGATATAAGATTTGAACACAAATATTCTAAATTCAAATCTACAATTTCCTCTGTACTATGTTGATTAATAATAACAAAATTGACATCTTGCTAGGGTTCACTGATCCAGAGTAGTCTTTACAATAACTTTTGATGTTTTTTTTCTGGGCAGTGTAGATTAAAATATTCCTTATTTTTACAGCAAGGAAGAAATGAAGGAAGGGAAGGAGGGAGGGAGGGAGGAAGGAAGGAAGGAAGGAAGGAAGGAAGGAAGGAAGGAAGGAAGGAAGGAAGGGAAGGAGGGAGGAAGGAAGCAAGGGAGGGAGGGAGGAAGTGAGGGAGGGAGGGAGGGAGGGAGGGAGGGAGGGAGGGAGGAAGCCAGGGAGGGAGGGATAGAGGAAGGATGGGGGAAAGGAAGAAAGAAAGAAAAAGAAAGACAGACAGAAAGAAAGAGAAAGAAAGGAAGGAAGGAAGGAAGGAAGGAAGGAAGGAAGGAAGGAAGGAAGGAAGGAAGGAAGGAAGGAAGGAAGGAAGGAAGGAAGGAAGGAAGGAAAGAAGGATAGATTTGTAAAACATTAACCATATGCCAAGCCCTGGACAAAGTCTGAGGAAATCAATACAAAATTAATGAAAGATATTCCCTGACCTAAAAGAAAAAATCAACATTCAAGTATAGTACATTTTTTTTAAAAAATCCAAAAAAGCATGGGAAGAGGGGGCAAGGATGATTTTGAAGTCTAAAAATCAGAATCAGAATTTGAAGGAGAACATAGGCTGGGTAGCCTGGGTCCCTCCACACAATAGAGAGCCCAGGAGGAATATACCAATAGAAGTGCTGAGGGACAAAATAGCAACTGATGCATAAGTTTTGAAATTGAGAAGACAGCATCTGAGCTGGGAGGGGAATGAAAGTTGGCTAGCCTGAGCCCCCCAACAAACAGAGACCCTGGGAGAGGGAGGTTGCTGAAATCTATAAAATCATGTTATAATATCTTTCACTGCCCTGAAAAATAGTCTTGTATAGTCAATCCTGTAAGATTGAAGCTGGTATTTGAGTGTGGAGGAGGCTAAGATGATTTTCTATTTAAATTTTGTCTCCTCACTTGTTCAGCTAGCATCAGATCATTTTCTTTCTGTCTTGGGAAATATAGCTTCCTTGAACACAACATAGTTATACTGCTGAATGAACTATTTTCATTTCAAAAAAAAAAACATATCCCAGGCAATTCTAGCATTGCAAAACAAGAATTCACCATGGCCCTTCTACTGTTATGCCAAGTTCCTGCTAAGTTTTCGTGAAGCCTCATAGGGCTGTGCAGACATTTTTATCTACTGTTTTGCCTTTGGAGAAAGCAAAATACTGAAATGGCCTACTTCTGCTCATATATAGGCCTGATTTTTTATGTGTGAGATTTAGTGGTCTTGAGGCAACTGTTGCAACAACTACACAAAAATATTTTAACAGCTCTTTCTCTAATGGCAAAGAACTCAGAAAAGGGGACATCCTGTGAGGAAAATGGCTAAAATTATGGCATGTTAATATAAAGGAATACTTCAATATGATAAGAAATGATTCCTTGTTTTGGTAGAAATATGAAAAGATGGAAATGAAATGATAAAGACTGAAGTGAGTAGACCCAGAAGAAAAAAGCATACAATAATAACAATATTATAGAGATAATAGAAAGTTTTAAGAACTTTGACCAAATGTAGTGCTTAATCTTAACTCTAGATGGTCAATGATCAAAAATGTTACCTCCTTCCTAGACAGAAAAATGATGTATTCTGTATGTACGAGACAAACATTTTTAGACATGGCCAGTATGGAAATTGCTCTCCTTAACTCTGTGTATTTGTTAAAAGTAGATTTTTGTTTTTCTCTCCTCTACCTTAATAGTAGGGGCAAGGTGGGAAGTAGACAAAAATAATTTTAATTAAAGAAGCACGATTTAATTTTAAAAAGAAGAAAAAATGTTTAAATCTCTTCTTTCTGGGCACTTTTTTTGTAAAGGAAGAATGAACACCATGTTTGGTAAGGGGATGTGGGAGTGACAATTTTAACCCCATGTTCTTAATATATCACCTTAATACCTTTGCTAAAGTGAGGCATGTAAAACCAAAAGAACATTGTACACAGTGACAGCAATAGTTTAAGGATGATCAATTGTGAAAGACTTAGCAACTCTGATCAAGGTAATGATCCAAAATAATTCCAAAGGACACAGGATGAGAAGTACTATCCACCTAAGAGAGAGAACGATGAACTCTGAATACAGAATGAAGCATAAATATATAATTTATATCAAATTGCTTGCCTTCTCAAGGAGATGGAAGGAGAGAAAAAAGATTTGGAACTAAGTAATTTTAAATGAATGCTAAAAAAAATCATACTTATTGGAAAATATTAAACAAATTAAAATATACTTTAATGCTTGCTGAAGCTAATGATCAAACTTATTAAGAAAAGCATAATTGTGAGGGCTCATGAACAACAGTGCCAGAAACTCAACCTTTCAGCATTACCCTTAATATCTCTGAAGGGTGAAGCAGTCTGCATGGGTGACCACATGTATGGTTAGAGAGTAGCCCCAGAATGTGTGCCTTAGTGGAACAAAAATCACTCCACAAGAAATTTAACAGTCATCCAACCTTTGCTAAAGCAACAAATTATAGAAAACTTACTACCCGCCATAGCAGCTCATCCAATTTCTGAATATCTATTATTATTACTATTATTATTATTAGGAAGTTTTTTCATACATTCATATATAGATATATGTATATATATATATATACATATATATATATACATATATACATATCAAGCCAAAATTTGTTTCTATGATACATCTACCCACTGATTCAAGTTAGTCAACAAACTTTCATGAAGCAATATTTACCAGTTCCTTTGCTATGCACTGGAGAAACAAATGCAAGCAACAAGATATTCTCTGCCTTCAAGTAGCTTACATTCTAAAAGGGAAACATCCTCAAGGAAGCTAAAAAGGATATAAAGGTAGATAAAGTACATGGCAAGTGGAGAGAATGAAGGAGGGCTGATCAAAATACAGGTTCCAAAAATAAACTCAGCAATGGGAAAAGAGGGAAAAGAGCAAGAAGGTAGTCCCAAAGTATGGCGGTAAAGTCCTAAGAATGATCGCTGTCTTATTTACCAAGTTTTGCCATGTGGGTCAAAGCAGAAAATCTAGTACCTAGTCCACTGTTAGGTGGTACAGTGGATAGAACATTGAACTTGGAGTAAGGAAGAGCCAAGTTCAAAACTGGCCTCAGAATCTTTCCGGCTCTGTGATTCAGGACAAGAGATTTAACCTCAGTTTTCTCATCTATAAACAGTGACAATGGCATCTCCCTTTTAAGGTGATTATTAAGATAAAATGAGTCAATATTAGTAAATCATTTTGCAAACCTTTTACTGCCATATCATCTATTAGGTCTCTTTTTATTCTTCTCTAGACTAATCATCCTCAGTTCTTTCACCTGATCATCATATGGCATGATTTCAGTTCTTCCCAAAAGAACAAAAACTCTTTCCTTTGAAACCATTTAAAAAAAAGATATTTATTTCAATAAGAAAAGTCCTCAAGTTGAAATTCTATAAAGGAATGCTTTACACTACTGTAATAATAAAAACTCATTTTTATATAATACAAGAAGCAGTGTGGCATAGTGGATAGAGATCTTGATGTTAGGAGGATCTGAGTTCAAGTCCTATCCCTAACACATACTTGACCCATGGGCAAGTTACCTAACAACTCAGCTCCCTAAGCAAATTAAGTAACAGACTAAAGCCAATTTTGTTTAACGAAGGGAGTCTTTTATATAAGAGTCAATAATTCATAAGGATTTTTACATACAAAATCCTTTTTTTCATATGAGGAAAGTATAGTTTAAGTTTGGAATAGTATGGTAGTGAAAAGCACCTCTGCCTAAAGTAAAAAGAATATGAACAATACTGAAGAGGAGCAAGCTAATGTAGAAGTGTAGAGTTAGGGCTTCCTAGTTTTGTGGAAATGGTTATAATAAATTGCTTACTAAGGAGACTCATGATAAAAAAAAACATGCTTTTTTTTTTAGGTTTTTGCAAGGTAATGGGGGTTAAGTGGCTTGCCCAAGTACACACAGCTAGTGTCTGAGACCAGATTTGAACTCAGGTACTCCTAACTTCATGGCCCTTGCTCTATCCACTGCGCCACCTAGCAGCCCCTAACAACATACTTTTAAACTTTTATTATTAAATACTGCAACCTGAAAGCAAATGTTCAGAAAATTATATAAAGGCATAAAATACAAACTATTTATAATTTATTTTAAATATATTATCTATATCATATATTAATTATATACTTAAGATATATTATGTATTAATATATTATCTATATTATATAGTAATATCTTTTTTCTTCTTTGGGTGCTTTTTGGTTCCCTGTAGTTGTGATTATCATTTTTATATAACAGCTTCATCTTTTTTTCTTGGGTATGCATTATTATGATTTAAATAGTTAAAATGTAGATTATTATGTCTATTTTCCTCACTTGGCATCACTACATATATCTGCTCACATTTCTTTACATTTTTCATAGTTATCATATTTTATTCTGCAATGGTATTCCAAAGCATTGATACACCACAGGAAGAGTGAATGAAACTTTGTCCCACTGTCTCAGTTAAATCCAATTCATAGGCAAGTCAAGACATCATCTATGATGTCATCGATTCTCTCTGAAGGATGAACAAAAACAACACAGTTTATTAGATCATTTCCTAATCTTTTAAACATATCTTCCATTTTCTCACCCTAACAAACTAAAAGAAATCGTACTCATCCTTTAGCTAAACTTATGACTAATTAGAGCTCCGAAATGAAGAGGAAAATCCCATTTTGCTCTCTATTTTATCTCTCATTCTTTTGGTTTTGTTTTGTTTAACTTTCAAAAGCACAAAGGTGGTGACTTGCTGAGACTAACCAGACTAGATTGCTTCCAGGCTCTAGCTTTCTCAAAAGGAACTGACCATTATCAATGTTCAAGCAATGTTTTTAATTATACAATACATATTAATACAATATACTGCAGTGATTAAAATAATGTCACAAAGGTTGATTTCCAGTTCTGTTTGTTTTAGGTTGTTTGTTTGTTTGTTTTTTGCTATCTTCTCTTAAGAGCCTTCTCTGAGTTTCTTAAATCCCACTGTCGGAAGCCAAAAAAGAAACCTTGGCTAGTTTTTCTGTCCTAGCCCACAAGTAGAGAAAGGGTCAAAGAAGCTTGGCAGATCTCTTTGGAGACAAACCACATCAACATGCTACATACCCTTAAAGGACTTCCATGTCAATAATGATTTTGATGTTTTCCTTATAAGGGAGATCCAGACTGAGCCAAACATGGGAATTGGTTTGAGTGTCAAGATTCACAGTTCATTTTCTTGTTCATTCATTCAGTCATTTATTTATTGATTTAATATTTATGGAATATAGTTGTTGTGAGGAATATAATAAAAGACAGTTCTTGACTAAAAGAAGCTTATTATTTACTTAAGGAAAAAATTCTTTGTCATGAAAAAATGTCTTCCTAAGAGTGTGACCAGTACATAATGCTTAGGTATTTTGCCAACATTTTTATCCATCTAAAAAGAATAAAACCTAAGAATTCCAGAATCAAAAATAGATTATTAGGATAGATTATAAATAAAGATCATCAGGGGTAGCTATGTGGTGGCACACTGATTAGAATACTGACCCTAAGGTCAGGGGACCTGAGTTCAAATAGAACCTTAGACATATATTAGTTGTGTGACCCTGGGCAAGTGACCTAACCTAAGTAAAAAAATAAAGTTAACTTTCTCAATTGTTAATACAATATTAAAAGATCACTTTGCAATTCCCCTGCTTCCCTTGCCAGATCCTAGGTAATCTATCCTCAATGCCCTTGTTGAATAATAGTATCATAGCTATCAGAAGCATCTATTTGCAAATGGTGGGAGTTCTGTAGGCCTGGAGGTATTCATAAAATAGAATTTTAGTACTAAAAAGATATTAAAAGACTTCACCTTAAGTGAAGATAATGCAGAAAGTAATATGTGAATAATCTAGTTTTTCATAAGGGGTACTGTGGTCTAGAAGTCCTCATTCCCTAATAATTGAACACCTTGGACTATGGAATGTTTGGGTTGATTCCTTAAATTGTCTGAACCAATCATTTGTACTAGTAGAAATAATGCCTGCACTGCTTCCTTCTCAGGATTATATCAAGAATCTAATAAGGTGAAAGTGTTTTGAAAAATGATGGGGGCGGCTAGGTGGCAGAGTAGGGGCGGCTAGGTGGCATAGTGGATAAAGCACCAGCCCTGGAGTCAGGAGTACCTGGGTTCAAATCCAGTCTCAGACACTTAAAAATTACCTAGCTGTGTGGCCTTAGGCAAGCCACTTAACCCCATTTGCCTTGCAAAAACTTTAAAAAAATGATTCTTAAGATGTTTGTCCTTCATTCTCAAAAAAGACCATGATATCAGGGAGGTGATGCTATGACAAGCATATGAATTGGATTTGAGTGAGGGAGTATTGTACAGTCACCAGCCTCACTTTTTCCTCGAGTCATCTGGGTCCAGTGGCCAGATAGGAATCAGGATCCAAGGCAATCAGGGTTAAGTGACTTAGACTGAGACTACATTCAAACTCAGGTCTCTCTGACTCCAGCTAGTGCTCTGTACACTTTGCCACCTAGTACTCCATACTTTTTAACCTAGAGATCTTACTGGAAAGTTTATCTCCCCACCACACCAGGGGGATTAAGACAGATAGAAAGTCTACTTCTACCCCCAAAATAATCAAAATAGTTCTTTTTGTAGTAGCAAAGAAATGGAAATAAAGTCTATGCTCATTGATTAGAGAATGGCTAAATTGTGACATGCAATTTTAATGAACTGCTACTGTATCATAATAAGAGATAAATATGAAGAATTTGGGGAAGTTTTGAATAAATAATATGAAATGATGCAGTGTCAAGAAAGCAGAACCAATGAGATAGTACACATGTCTACAACAATGAAAGGGTTATTTTTTCTTTTTGTTAACTAAATATTATGTAATTATAAAGACCAAGGTAAGAAAATTTGGTATATTTATTAATTTTTCTAAAACACTTTTTTCTTTCCTTTTAAAATGTTTATCATGAAGGATATCTCATAAGGGAAGGGAAAAGTAAATTTCAAAAGATGATGTAGAAATCAAAGGCAGTAATAAAAATATTTTTAATAAAAAATAGGTGGTACACAAACGTGGATTATTTGACCAAAGGAGAAAATGATAAATACTCAGATAGCTATATTGTATCAAGAGGTACAGACAGAAAAAAAAAAGAGGTACAGAAGTTTTCTTTATGAAAAGCCTGCTGTGAGGGAGCACGCTTATCATTCCTATTTTACACATGAGGAAACTGAGGGTCAAAAATTTTAAATGATTTGCTTGAAGTCCCACAACTTAGAAGTATCAAAGACAGGACTCAAATCTGACTTGAAGACCAGAAGCTCTCCCACTTTACTCAGACAAAGTCTATTGAAAAATGGAACTGAGATAAGATGTCAGCAGTGGGAAGCATATGTAGAATGGATAGATTCCTCCCACATAGAGAAAGCACCCAGAACAATACATAAGACTTCTATTTTGATCCACTTAGCTCTCATAATGAACTGCCTGCTGACAATTGACAGAAAGCTATCTACAGAGCTCTGTCTGTCCTGGGAGGTCTTATCATAATTGATCTCAATCAATGAGCCTGGTATCCTAGGCCTATCTAGATGGCTTGAGGTCCTCAGACATACTAAATGAAAGAAAAAGAAAAAAAAAAGAAAAATGAATTTCCTCACCTTTCTTTTATGTCCTGAACAGTAGAACAAATCACTGCTCTTCCCCTTTGGAGCCTGGAGAAAATTTCTAATAATGATACTTACTCTGACCAACCAGAGATATAGAGTGACCAGCTGTGCTGCAAGTTGATGATTATTCTTTCAATGAAAACTATGATCAGTCTGAATCAAAGACCAAAAAGCATTTTCAAGGAGAAAATACCTGGAAAGAAGAATGGACAAGGGATTTTTTAAAACACACACACACACACACACACACACACACACACACACACACAAAATCATTTGACTTCACCTTGTTTCCCTTCTCAGGGCCTGCAGAGATTGCCTAAAAGAACATGAAGCAAAAAAAGGCACTAAGAAGAAATAAAATAATGGATGGTTACATAATGGCCCTTTGTCAGGGAAGGATTCCAGGGGCTCTTATTCTCTGTGACATTCAGAACATGGACTCCCACATGTTTTAATGGTCCACTGGGGTCGAGAAGGCTACAGCTTCCATAGCCAGAAACATTTTCCCCAGGGACTTTCTGTCCCCAATGAAGGCCACATGAGCAAGGAATGAAAGTGAAACTGGATCTTACTATTATATTTGGGGAAATTACCAAAGGATTAGTAGAAATTCTATGCAGGACTGCAGTCTCCTCTTGTCTCATGTAGGTCTAACTGTTCCACGAAAAATAAGTGGTGTGTTAAGTTGTAGTAATAGAGGAAGGGTTTCCTTTGCCACAGTTTATAGAAAGGAGAATTTATGACAGAAAGTAGCAAAGTCAGGTAGTCAAGAAGACAACATGGAGTTTGAACTTTCCTCAGGAGACACTAGGGAATACTGAAGATTTTGGAATGTAGAAATGACTAATTAGATATGGAGTTTAGAAACATTATTCTGAAGTGATCATGGGTGCAGATGTCTGGAAGTGACTGAGATTGGAGAGTCTGAGGTTTATGCATCCCTCAAGGGTGAAAATTCTAAGCTACAGTAGGGATAAAATTTATTGGGTAATCTTGAAAAGTTTGGAGTCAACGTGTTCCCAGGAGTGGAGGGTCACCAGACCACCTAATAAATGGCTAACCAACCCATTGATCAGAATTGAAATTGAGTTTATTAAAAGGCTCTTTATTTCCAGTCTTGGTAGCCTAGAAACATCCCACATAAAATGCATACATACATACATGCATACATACAGACATTTTTATATACACAAATATATATATGAGACTGTATATACAAACATATATACATATAAATACATTATATACATACACTATATATGTGTGTCCTTGTAAAATATATATATATATCATATATCATATATATAGTCATTAGAATGCAAAATGTATTATTGTGGAGTACACAGCCATAAAACCTGTAAGGAGGTTGTTTCAATACTATCCCTGGACCTCAGTTTCCTTATGTATAAAATGAGGACTTGGACAAGATGACCTCCCAAGGTCCTTTCCAGCCTTAAATTTATTTTATTTTTTAACATTTTATTTATTTAAGGCAATGTAGTTAAGTGACTTGCCCAAGGTCACACAGCTAGGCAATTATTAAGTATCTGAGGACAGATTTGAACTCCAGGTCCCCCTGACTCCAGGGCCAGTGCTCTATCCACTGTGATACCAAGCTGCCCCAACCTTAAATTTATGATCCTACAAGGATAAGAAATAATATGGGTTTAGATTTAAGGGTTTAGACTTAACCTAATCTATAATATAGACTGGATATGAAAGGTGAGGGAAAAGGAAGAGTGAAATCATTCCAATCTAAGAATTATGAGAGCCTAGGTGAATTGTAGCTAGCACTATAGATAAAAATTGCAATATCAAAAAGGAAAGTCAGGTTTAGTGGAAAAGATGAGTTCAGTTTTAGACATATTATGAATGAAGTACCATGAAACATGAAAATGAACTGTAACTTAGGAGAGAGATTAATATTAGAAATATAGAATTGGAAGTCATTTATATAGTAATTAGCATGTAAAAAAGTGAAAGAGCTTGCTAACAAAGAATATGTAGACAAAGGGAAGAGGGGGAAAGAGGAGGGGGAGGAAGGCAGAGAGGAAAGGAAAAGAGAAGAATGGAGAGTAGTCTAAGAACAATTGCTGGAGAACACTCACTTTTTAGGGGGTCAGGAACAAGAGAAGCCAGTGACATAGACGAAGAAGGAATAAAAAAAGTAAGAAAAGAACCAGCATAGTATGCTATCTCTGCCATCAAAGTAAAAGAATCCATTAGAATGGAGCGGTCAGTAAGTGTCAAAAGTACGGAGACATAAGGTAGAAAAAGGAATAAAATAACAAGTAAACAAGCAATAATAACAAAACACACATAAATTCATTGGAATTCATGCTCTTTCCTCTATCTTTTCACTTGTTGAATTCCTGCCCAAACATTAATGCTGGTCTCAAGGAGTCAGCTCCTCCAAGAAGTTGTCCCTGATCTCCATATAGGCATGTTCTTCACATTGAAAATACAAATAGTATTTGGATGTATAAATCTCTAATTATTGTGCAAAATTACTTACTCTCAGCGCTGATACAATTCCTCAGTTAAGTGTCAAAAGTGCAGAGACATAAAGTAGAAAAAGGAATAAAATAACAAGTAAACAAGCAATAATAACAAAACACACACATACATTCATTGGAATTCATGCTCTTTCCTCTATCTTTTCATTTGTTGAATTCCTACCCAAACATTAATACTCATCTCAAGGAGTCAGCTCCTCCAAGAAGTTGTCCCTGATCATTGGCATGTTCTTCACATTCAAAATACAAATAGTATTTTGATATATAAATATCTAATTATTGTGCAAAATTACTTACTGTCAGCATTGATACAATTCAACCCCTCAATAAATTGAAAAATCCTTGATGGCAAAGATCATGTCTTAACATTGTATCTCCCCCATGATCTAACAGAATGTTTTATAAACATTAGGCAAATAATGAATAGTTGGCATATTATCATAATAAATTTTATGGCTAATTATCCTGTCAAGCTGCTCCATAAACCTGTTCTATATGAAGTTTTTGCCCTTGACAAATTATTTTCCCCAACAGTTTTCCTTTTTCCCCACAATGTCCCCATTGCTTTACGAGTCCTCTTTCTTCTGCCTTTACTTCTTACTAGTGCTGCCCCTGCAATCAGATATCAAATTATATAGATTCTTCTCTCTGGGTATCCCTTGGATTCTCATCTCTAATCTCAGGTGACCTTTTCTCTTTCTTCCTACTGTCATTACCCTTGGAATTAAACAAGATTGAATTTCAAAGCTAAGTAAAAATGGGTTTTGGATTACCCATTATAGCTATATAATCTATGCTTCTTCTAACATTATCATAAGCAAAGAGCTGAATTATTATAGATAATCAATAAAAGTTATTTATTCCCATGGCCCAAATTAATGAGATGTGGGCAGAATGAATAGGATGTAGACAGTGACTGGGAGATTAGATTCAGTGTCAGAAATAATTCTCTTTGTCAAAGGTCTCTGGGGAAGGTAGAAACTAATTTCTTGCAAATACAAACATGATAAGCAGACCTCTAGAAACTAGCAAGTCAGACAGCATTCAAACCCAATGAAAATTATGCCTTTTCTCTTACTTAATAGATAATATTTCACGTGGCTGGTGGGCACATTTATTTGGCATCTGGTGACCTCAGGAAAATGGTGATGTTGATAGTCTCCACTTTTTGCATTTTCCCATCCCTTTGTGATGTTCTCCTTGCTCTATTCAGGTAACTAAGGCCCCTTGTGTTCTGCTCCTTATTACTAAACGTCAACTCTGAGGAAAGGTTTAGAAATTAGTCATTTACCCTTAGGAGTGACTCAGTTTCCCCTTCCTGTGATCCCACTCTTACAGAACATTTAGGTGTAAAGTACCATTGCTGAGGTTGGGGGTAGTGGGAAGTCAGTGTCAAAAATAACTGAAAACTATTCTAAGAATCAGGGAGCAAAAGAAGCATAGAGAATACCAAGACCCTTTTCCAATGTGTGCAACTTCTTTCCCTTAAGAGTTTCCTCTTAAAAGATCATCTTCCCATTACTTCCCACCCTCAATTAGACCCTACAGCGATTAATTCAGGCCAGAGCAGATGGAAGCTTCTCAAGATTTTATTTTTGAATGTACGCCCAAGTGGCCTTGAGTATACTGGCATCACAGCTACTAACAAATGAATGATGTTCCTAAGAACAGGCATTTCTTTATCCTAGAAGGTTAAATGTATCAGTGTTGAGCTGGGACAGATGATGTTTTAGGGACAGGAACAAAGAGCTACATCTTAGATATGATGTTTAATAGACAGCTTGGAGGCTTGACTTTTAAGAAGAGCTTATGCTCCAACTGTTTTTTTCTCAGTTGGTCATCTCCCTCTTTCCCTCCACAGGCTCTAAGGCATTGAAGGTGTATTACCATCCTCCTTTTGCCCTCTCTTTTATACTCACAGAAAGGAAAGAACTTCTTAGTTGTGTGTGTGTGTGTGTGTGTGTGTGTGTGTGTGTATTTATATATATATATATATATATATATGTATATATATATATATATATAGAGAGAGAGAGAGAGAGAGAGAGAGAGAGAGAGAGAGAGAGAGCCAGAGCCAGAGAGAGAGAGAGAGAGAGAGAGAGACCTTTCAAAAAATCCCCATAAAAAATAATTCCAGAGATGTGAATTGGATAAGTTAACTTAGGATCCCATGCTTTACTTTTCAGTGACACTGTGGATAGAGGTCTGGGTTTTGAATTAGGAAGACTCATCTTTTTTTGAGTTCAAATATGACCTCAGACATTTGTGTGGGACTTTGAACAAGTCACGTAACCATGTTTACCTCAGGTTCCTCATCTGTAAAATGAACTAGAAAAGGAAATAGCAAACTACTCCCCAAAAAGTTGAAAACAACTAAGAAACAGCTGAATTCTTTCCTGGCAAAACAGACTCATAGAGAGGTAAGAGTCAGAGAGCCAGCTGGAATGTCAGAATGAGGCAGTCTAACCTTCCTTATTACCAAATTAAAGTAGACAAAACAATAATACTATCCCCCCTCATCATTCCATCAGCAATGTAGCACTGTGAGGAAAATGATGACTTGGTAGTCAAAGGGCCCAATTTATAGCTCAACTCTGCCATTGACAACCAAGGTGACTTTGAACAAATTCACTCTGGGTCTCAGTTTCCTTAGCTATAAGATGAAGGGATTGAATCTGATGATTGTTAACGACCCTTCTAGATTTCTGATCCTATGATGTCCATTTTTCAGTTGACTGTTTTCAACTCTTTCTTTCCATATTATTCTAAATGTTCGTTTTAATTAGATTTTATTTGACCGGCTATAAAAATGGTAAAGGCAGGTGATTTGCCTAGCCTCTGCCCTCATTTAAGTCAGTCATATTCATAAGGCCTTTTCATTTTCAAAAAGTACAGCACCTTATTATTCAAAGCTGTGAAGTATCTTTGATGTTGAATTGAAAATTCAATTGAAACTCATCTGCTTATCTTTCAAAACCCTGTGCAACTTGGCCCTAACATATCCTTCAAATAGGGACTCACAGGACTCATGGGATATTATTCCCTTTCCTGTACTCCAGCTAAATAGGCCTTTGCTCATATGCTACACTCTTGTTTTTTCCATTTTTGTCCCTTTTCAACAGCCATCTCCCAGATCTGGAAAGTACTTCTTCCTTAACTTCTTTTCATAGGATCCCCTCTTTATTTAAGACATAACTTGAACACCAAACCTTTCCAGATCCCCACAATTGCCAGTGCCCTGACTCTTGGTATTTATATATAGTATATATATTTGTATTTATCCAATTTATCTTTATGAAAAATATTTTATATGTACTCCTATTATTTGCAAGTAAGGATTATTTCATTCATTGTGCTTCTCTCCCTAGCACAGTACTAGGTACCTACAATATATTAAATGCTTAATAAGTATTTGTTGGATTAAATCCAACTGGCATTATCTTGGATCATTAGTTCCAGTAGTGGCCCATTTTACACCACAATATTCCCTTTCTTTCCTCTTGTCTTGCTTGTAAGAACCACTTTCCAGAGCAAAGAAACAGATAAGAAATAAGGAATGACCAATTTCCATACAACGAAGGCCTCTTGAACTTTCTTTGGATTTTCCCCAATCCTTTTCTCATGTCACACCAACCTTCCTCACCTCAGAATGTTAAAAGGAAATTTTTCAAGTGAATCTCTCCCACTTAATCTGCGTCTGCTTTCTTTGACATGGCTGAAGCTAACATCGATGAAAAGAAGCTAAAGTCAAGCATTTTCTTTCCTGAAATGAAGACCTTTAAATAAAAATATCTTATTTGAGTTGCATTTGAATGGAACTAAAATGATTTTTTCCAAACCATTTTCATTTTCCACCTTTAATTGATACAAACCATAATTTGGAAAGTTAATTTCAGTCATAAATAATAAGCCTGTTTTGTTAGAAATATTCTCCCTCTCTTTCTCCCTTCCTCTCATTTACTTTTTCAGCTTTCCTTTCCAATCATATCATCTTCACACAGAGATTATATATTAACAAGACAGTATCTGGGTTCACTGTTGCTGAAAAGTACATAATTGGGTCAAAATAATTTCATTTATTTATGAGTCATCTTATATAATTTCATTTGCTCTTCATAAAACCCTTCAGGGAAAAGTTCAAGTAATATGGTTCCCATGTTACAGATTAAGAAACTGAGCCTGGGAACAGTTAAGAGATGTGTACAAAGTACTCTGGGTAGCAAGTGATACAATTAGGACTTCAATTGAAGATTTTCCATCTCACTGTCCATTCCAATACCAGAAAAGATGACAAAAAGTTTTATCAAAGTATTGTTGATAATTTCCCTCCTGCTTCAGTTCAGACCATAGGGTCATAGGGTCACAGATTTAGAACTACAAGAGACCTCAGAGGTCGTCCTAGTCAAACCTCTTCATACTACTTAGGAGGAAATGAAGACCTAGAAGGGTTGAACAAATAGTCCATAGTCATCATTATAAGTGTCAGAAACAAGGGAATAAGAATTTAATATTATCCTTATTATGTGCCATACACTTCACAAATATTATCTCATTTGTTCTTCATAACCATTCTTTGAGTAGAGTACTGTTTTTATCCTCATTTTATAACTGAGGAAATTCAGGCAAATAGAGATTAAGTGACTCCCCTAAGATCATACAGCCAGTAAAGTATCTGAGACTAGACTTCAATTTAAGTCTTCTTGACTCTGGACCTATTGTTCTATGTACTGCATTACCTCACTATCACATGAGCTGAACACAATTCAAACCCAAATCTGGGATAAATGGTACAAATGACTTTTATATCATATGAGAATTCAAAGGAAATTACAATTCCCCCAACTGTAAAGGAAATTACTAAAGACTGTTTTTCCTAGAGAGAGACTGAGTTATAGGAACTAAACTGAACTTCATAAGGATGCTTTGGAGCCAGCAATTGTGTGGACATCAGACTTAATTCTAGCAAATAATATCTTCCTGGTTTTCATCAGAAATTAAAAATCATTTATGATTAAGTGTCTTATATTAAGTGTTGCATATATATTGGGGAAGAAGAGAGTCCGGAAAGTAAATAGATATAAAAGTCAGTCAACAAGCCTTTATTTACTGTTTACTATGCTCCAGGTAGGCAAAAAAACATGATCCCTGTCTTCAAGGAGCTCATAGTCTTATAGGAAGGATTTTACATATATATATATATATATATATATATATATATATATATGTGGGTATAATATATGCATCCAAGATATAATCTCAGAGGGAAGTCACCGGCAGGGGAGAGAACCAAGAAAGCCTTCATGCAGAAGCTGGGATTTGATCTGCCTTGAAAAGTCTTAGAGAGTCCAAAGGTATTGAGGGAAAGCATTCCAGGAGTGGGGAAAAGTAGTGGAAATGGGGGCAGCTAGGTGGCGTGATGGATAAAGCACCAGCCCTGGAGTCAGGAGTACCTGGGTTCAAATCCAGTATCAGACACTTAATAATTACCTAGCTGTGTGGCCTTGGGCAAGCCACTTAACCCCATTTGCCTTGCAAAAACCTAAAAAAAAGGAGTGGAAATACACAGAATTAGGATCTATAGAGTTATGTGGGAATAAAAGCACTTTTTTAGTCTTTGGCTCTTAAAGTACCTGGATCAGACTAAGAAGACCAGAATGATCAGAAAGAACTCAAAAATACAGATTTTTATTTTAATTTGAAGATAATAGGAGACTATGGTTTTTGTTTTTCAATTACTTTCAGTCATGTCTGATTCTTTTTCATCTCATTTGAGTTTTTCTTGGCAGAGATACTGAAATGTTTTGCCTTTTTCTTCTCCAGGACATTTTACAGATGAAAAAGTTGAGGTATATAGGGTTAAGTGACTTGTCCAGGATCACACAGCTAGTAAGCAACTGAGGCCAGATGTGAATTTAGGAAGGTCAGTCTTCCTGACTCTAGGCCTGGCACTCTATTTCCTGTGCCATCTAGCTTGTCCTAATAGGAGGTCTACTAGAGCTTATTGAATAGAGTGACAGTCAAATTTAGGAAAATCACTTCAGCAACTAAGAAAAAATAATGGATTAAAGTAGGGAGAAACTGAAGAAAAGGATTCTATACAGGAAGCCATTGGAACAGTCTAAACATGAGGTGATGAAAACTGAATTGATACATCAATTAATTTAAGAAAGATATGGCAATATGCTTGACTATATAATGTGAAATATAAGTGTTTGGGGTGGCTAGGTGGCTTAGTGGATAGGGCACCGGCCCTAGAGTCAGAAGTACCTAAGTTCAAATGCGACCTCAGAGACTTAATAATGACCTAGTTGTGTGGCCTTGGGCAAGTCACTTAACCCCATTTGCCTTGCAAAGAAACCTAAAAAAAAAAAAAAAAGAAATATAAGTGCTATAAGCAGTCATAGAAAGGCCTTTCTAGGACAAAACCTAGGAGTGTGTCCACATATTTCTGTGAAAGCAGAGGTATCCCTATTATAGCAAATGTAAAAGAAAAAATCTCTTTCCTCTCATTCTTGGCACAAGGACATTACCAACTACCCAGGAGCTATTCCAGAATAAAATATCCATGATTGTGTTATTGCTCCCAAACTTCAGAATAGTATCTTTGACTTTGATTCCTCTATTTTGTGTACAATCATCTTTTTTATTTTACTATTTTGAAATGCTTGTTTCATTCCATAAACTTTAAATAAAATAAAATAACTTACTCTGCAAAAAAAAAAAAGAATTTACAGCTGATCAATATGTGAAATACAGTGGTTATGCCATTGAAAAAATATTTGTAATGGCCATATTGATATTATCAGTTCTATTTTGCTTTTTTTTATTTAAAAAAGAAAAGTAATGTTTTTGTTTTGACCTCAATCCACGAATTATTTCTCTGATATTTAAAATGAGAACTTTCCCAAACTTTGTGAACTTGGGCAAGTCACTTGACCCCATTGTCTTGCCAAGTAAATAAAAAATGAGGGTTCTGAAGTAAAGTCATTCTAAAGTCCCCAGGTTTAGCATTCTTTTGTCATTTGATTCTCTGAAAGTGAAAATGCTGAGTTACTAAAATTCTGCCATTTGAATTTTAGTAGAAATGTTATGAAGGAGGAAGAGGAATGTTTATTTTTAGTATTGAAGAACTATAATATGGAATAGGGATAAGATTCATGAGAGCAAAATTTGGCCATTGAGGCTAGGATTTTGAGAAGGCCAGGAATTTTAGGTCATTTTGGGTCTCATAATACCCAACCTAGAATGTCTTTTTTCCTAATCACTAATAGTTTGCATTACATAGTCAAGTATACTGTCCTGTGTTGTTCTTAAATTTTTCATGATTTTTCTCCTCCCACTTGATTTGTTCCATCTAGCTCAAACATGAGGAAGAGGGCAACACTCTGTAGATGAGATACCCCATAATAGCAAAGAGCAGTTAAGAGTAAACATTTGATAACTGCAGGGAATCATAATAAAAATACAATTTCTCCACTTTAATGCTAGGGTAGCCTAGGACTTGCCCTACATAACTGTGCCTGAACTAGATGCATAGAATATCTCTGTCCCTTCTGCAAACAAATATCAGCACTCTGACTATAGAACATGAATATAGCCAGGACACCTCCTCTCCTAAGCTCTGAACATTGATTGAGTGAATGTATGAAGCAAGTAGAGAGCCCAGAGAGGTCATTTGCCTCAGGCCTACACCAGGACTGTCAACTAATGCCATGCCTGCCCTGACCCTGATCTGCTCCTCCATTTTTGCATCTTCCCTCATAATTCTTTCATGATAGATTCTGGCAGTTCTAATTGTGATAGGAGACAGAATTTCTACCTGAATTAAAGCCTAAGTAAAATGCTTTATAAGGAAGTCTCCATTCTGAGGTCTTTTCTTCATACTACTGATACTAAGGACCCCTGGTTTCACAAAATTTCCTCAAAGAATTTAGACTCCCATCTGCCCCCTCACCTCTATGAAATGTCTCTTGGTTGGGATATTTTAACTCCACAGTCTGATACCTTTTACTCCCAAGCTCAAAATTATTTCCTACAGTTCTAGAAGTTTTACTGTTAGCCAATATCTATCTAGTCTCTTCAATATTGAAAAAAATTGACATTATGTGCATCCTTTAATAATTTTGGATCCTCACTTCTGGATGAGGTGGAGGAAATCTGCATTGCCCTCATATCTTCTTTGGGGTCAGGCTTTTTTTTAATAATTTCATTATTTATTTTCTATTCTATTTTAATTCAGTTTTCTTTCCATTTGAATTGTTTTAGTAACTGAATATACCATTTTTCTGGCTCTGGTTACTTCACTTTTCATCAGTTATATGTGTTTTTAATGTGTTTCTATATTCATCATTTCTTAAAACATAGTAATAGTCTAGTACCTTAATTATGAATCACAATTTGTTTAGTTATTCTTCAGTTAAGGGGCATCTACTTTGGATCCAGTTCTTTGCTACCACAAAAAGTGCTACTATAAGTATTTCAATGTATAAGGGTCCCTTCTGTCAATGACCTCTTTCAGGTATATATCATGGAGTGAAATATTTGTATCCTAATGAAGATATTTTAATCACTTTCCACAATTCAAAATTCCTTTCCAAAATGTTTATATCAATTCACAGCTCCAACAGTAATAGAATTATTGCACCAGTTTCTTCACAAACCTCCAACATTGACATTTCCCAACTTTTTACATTTTTTTTCCAACTTGCTGGGTATGAGGTAAAACCTCAGGGCTGTTTTGACTTGCATTTCTCTTATTCTCAAATGTCTTTTGAGAATGGCTCAACAACCACATCTATCAGTTTTTTAAATATCTATTTTGGGATGTGGTTTTTCTTAGATAAATGTCTTGAACTTGAAATAACCTTTTATTCTCATGAGTTTTAGGCCATTCTAATCTATTGTAATTGCCTGAATTTTTTTCCTCAAATGGATCTTCTAAGTCTCTGGTATCCTGATGGTGAGTCCTTCTTCCCAGTAGTGCCACAGCTGGTCTAGTCAAGCTATTTCATTCAGTAAAACCTTATCTTGATCCTCCCATGAATCCTCCTTAGGAGATCTACTCTATATAGGCCAGAAGGAATCATCTAGATCTCCTAACACTTTCTGGATAGCGTTGGAATATGGTAACACCCTATCAATTCTGTTTCATTCTTGTTATATGTCTTGGCTCTCTTCTTTTCCTGTCATTCATCTCCCTTTATAGTACTCCAGTAAAGCAGTTCCATTTATTATAGTTTTTTCACACTTTACCATATGTTCTATATCTGTGCCATGGCTGAAACTGGCCCAAGTGCAATTTTATTGGTTTTCTGGTTACAATTTCAACAAACCTGAAATTGGCGCCCTTTAGTTTGCTATGCTTAAGAGAGATAAAGAAAAACAACATTCACCTATCAGTATTACTTGGTGGTATTCAACATTGGATATTTTGAAAGTGAGTGTTAAGATCTGATGATATATTCAAATATATACTTGGGTTATGAAAATGAGGGAATAAACCTTTCCTCATCTTTGGCACTGCAACCTCAACTGACCAATTGCTTGCCATACTCAATAAAGGATCACATATAGATTATGAGTCAGCCAAATATTTAATGGTAGGAGTGTTGTCAGAAAGATCTGAATTCAAATACTGTTTCAGACAAATACTTAGTTGTATGGTCCTAGGAAAGTTCCTTAACCTTTCTCAGCTTTAGTTCCTTCATTTGTAAAATGGGAAAAATATTAACCTCTACTTCACAGAGTTGCTGAGGGATCAAATGAAATAACTCCCTATCTTGCTAAGGCTTAGAAGTGGGCTTGACTCAACTGTTGATTAGTATGCAATCTGTGAATGGTTACATTTGCAACCTGTGCCAGTTTTCCCCTTAGGTAGACTGGTGGACCCTAACTCTCGTACAGCATACCATATTGATGGTAGATTTAATAACAGAAACTTGATTGATTTCAGTCCTACTGAAATTTAGAACTCCCAAACCCCAGCATCCCAATGGTTTCAGCTTCTCCAGCATCAGGGACATTAGGCCACCATAGCTGACAAAAAGAACATCTCAAACCTTAAAGCACTATATAAATGCTAGCTAACTATTTGAGTATTTTTATGTGAAAAACTTTCTGTGTGTCTCTGGTGATACTTAGTACTTATCTCTCCCAATTTCATATTAGAAAGGGCCAGTATTACTAAGATTGAATTATACCATGAATCTTGTGGATTTGAGATATTGTCTTATGTCACTGAAAGGAAACTGGAGAAGTCCACTCTTTTATGTTCTTTGGATGCAAAGCAAACTTATTCAGCACACTTTCTATTAGGAGTTCCAGTCCATCTTTAAAGTGAAAAACAACCCACAATGTCTCTCCCCTCCCCTTGAAGAAATTAAATTTCACAGGAAATCTTTCCTTCTGACAAAATACACATTGCAGCTAAGGATTAGAAGCAGATAAGATCTGGTTATTACCTCCGAGATTAAAGGAAAGAGTTCTTCAAAATCCTATCATAAATAACATATTTATTACTTCAGCACTCAGTCTGGTTTGGGGAGGCATTCTGATCACTAGCTCTGGTTGTTGTTCATTTTTTTCATGAGGTATTTTATTTAAGTTAAATGGTTTTATGGACTTGTTCTTTACTCCAACAGAGTTCATTTGAACATACTAAATTTGCATTTTACACAGTCAGTAAAAGATAATTATTCAATAGTTATGCTTTCTGATTAAATGTGCATGATTTCTAAACAGATAAGAGGAACTAGTTTTAAATGTGTTATGAAAGACCTAAATCTGTCTTTAGTTATACAAGAAAAGATCATCTTTTTTTCTGGTTCTCATTTACCAAATTAAAAGCAGTTTGCCCACTCTGAAATTCCACCAAAGCCATGAAATTTATCCTCCTGCCCCATACCTAAATGGAATAACCCCACACATAAAAGTCATCTCACAATGATGCACTATCCCTGGTGCCCTTAGCAGTATGTAAGGGCAGAGTGAGCATATCCCTGTAGTGGGGAGAAAGACCATTGGCCTGTAAGTCTTTGGTGTCACGACTAACTCGCTGTTGAGCTTTGAGCAAGTCATTTTGAGGTTTATAAAGTGCTCTAGACCTCTAGGTCTCACCTATAAAATGAAGGAGGAAAAATAAATGATTTCCCAAAATCCTTTCAACTTTAAGACTTAAATGCACACAATTTCTAAACAGATAAGAGGAACTAGTTTTAGATGTTTTATGAAAGACCTATCCATGGTTCTAACCTACATTCACCTAAAATCATACCCAGGAATATATCTACTTGCTAAGGCATGTGGGAAAACTGACCTTTGAGAGATACCTGTGCTCCAATGATTGTCACTTCCCAATTACTTACATTTTTAAATGCCAAGCAACTGCTCCTGATAACCCCTTAGTACATTATCAGTTTTTAGTACAGACTTCTATGTTGTCTTCTATTAATTTCATCTGATGAAGTACATTAATACTATAACAATCACACAACAAAAAACATATTGAGCACCTGTTATTTGAAAGAAACTGGGTATAAAGGTAGAAAAGGGAAATAGTCTCTGCCTTGCAAGAACTTACATTCTCTCTCTAGCATTAGAGGAAATCAGGAAAAAATGTCTTGGGTGGCAAGAAGAGTGGTGGTCTCCTCAGCAGCAGGGAAGTTGAAGAATAAGTTGGAAATGAACAAGAGGGGTAATGAATTCTATTTTGGGTATGTTGATTTTGAGATATATATATATATATATATGAAATTCAAGTGGAAATATTCAATAGAGCATTAGAGATACTAGACTGAAACCCTGCAGAAAAACAAGTACTGAATGGAAAAGAAAGTCATCTCATAAAGATTGATAAGATTACCAAAGTAGATTCAAGAGAAGAAGGGAGAACTAGGGTGCATTCATGCTTGCAAGCTAAGAACCAGTTAATGATTCTTCAAAGGCAACCAAGAAGTTCAAGTCTATAGTTGGTTCTCAGATGAAAAGCAAACAGCTTGTCAGGAGGCCTCTACTATAGCACTTTTCCAACTTGGTAAGATCAACCAGATCTTTTGTTCTACTTCAATGACCTTTAAGAATGAAGTCAACTCCACAATGAGAAAAATAGAAAATCACAATAGAATAGCACCACAGAAAAACAGGAAGGGAAGAATGTCCAGGAAGATGCAGTCAACAGTAACAAATATAATAGGCCCATAATAATGTGTACCAAGAAATAGCCTTCAAAGTAGCATAAAGAGATCACTCATGACCTTGAAGAGGTCATGGTGGGAATGAAAACTAGATAGCGAAAGGTTAATAAATGATGATAAGCAGAACTCCTCCTCCTCAGCCAGTGAGCCCAGAGAAATGAGTAAAGGTGGAACCACCTCTATAACTTTTAAATTAAAGACACCATAGTTTAGCCTAGAAAACCCATGAATTTTGGATATATTGAATTAAGTAGATGATGATAGAGATATGGAATATTGGATTCAGCTCTGAGCAACATTTTTTAGGAAAAGCATTGACAAATTGAATCGACCATGCTCAGACAAAAGTGACTAGCACAGTGAAGGATTAGCCTGGAGAAAAGATAGTAGTTATGAATGCTATTTTCAAGTCTCTGAAGTACAATTGTTATTGAAGAAATTTAGACTTGTTTTGCTTAGATCTAAAGGGTACTCTTTATAGACTTTATAGAGTGAATTTTCCCTTAATTTTTCATTTTGAGGTAAAATATGACCACATCTACTTAAAAATCTATTTGGAAGTATCTGAATGTTGGGCATTTTGGAAACAGAAGTGGATCAATTAAGATCCTGAATAGGAAACTACTATCTAAAATAGAATTTGAACACACAACTTCTGACACAGTCTTTAGAAGATCTTGAACTGCTCCTGGACATCATTAGGATCTGAACAATTACTTGCATTTTGTCCTCATTCAGCCAGGATGAGGCACATCAGGAATTCAGATTTCTAGTCAATAGACAAAAACTGCATCAGTCCCACCCCAATAAGTATTGGAAGTGGGAGAAATGGAAGTAAAGGAAAGGTTCCCTTTTATATCACCAAGTTTGATTTTTTTCCTTTTTTTCCCAACAGGGCCTTGCTTTTCACTACTTCACAAGTAGAGGAAGACAGGGCAACAAATATTTATAATGTACCTAAGCATTTTACATATAGAGTAGAACCTCAGTTTACAAATTTAATTCATTCTGAGATTTGATTCATCATATGATTTGTTCGTGTTGCAAAGCAAATTTTCCCATAGGAAATAATGCAGAGTCAGATGATTGGTACCACATCCCCAAAAATATTCATTTGAAAATAATCATTTATAATTTTAGGCAAGTTTTCTGTCCCTAATGCACCTGAAATACAATAGTAATGATTAGTATACAGTATAAACCAAAAATAAAACAAATTAACCTGCACTTTACCTTTGAGAAGAGTCAAGGCTAGCATGAGAGAGATGAAAAAGGGAGGAAGGGTTATTGCTTAGAAGAAAAATAAAATCTCCTTCCATGAGAATAATGGGAATTTCAATGTCAAGAATGTTCTCTCTTATGCTACTTTCACTAAAAGTAAGACTAATATTATTGCCTTCGCTTATTTTTCATTTTTTAGAATCACTTTCATGTTTTGACTCAGTGTTCTTTTTTTCTTTACATTTGCTTCTGAGTGAATTGGAGAGAGGAAGTACTTGAAATAGGTAGACCAATTAGAATGCTATGCAACAGTCCAGGTAAGATAAGGGCATGAGCAAAGGAGATGATTGTGAATAGTGAGAAGGGGTTGTCCATAGAGATAGCATTGAAGTAGAAATAGACAATATGTGTTGAGTGCGGCTCCTTCGTGTGACATGAAAGTAAAACAAAACAAAATAAAACAAAATCATTGCCCTAGTTGGGAATCATCCCTTAGCAAGCCCTTTAAGTCCAATCATGATGTTTGTACTTTAAATTTTTGTTCATCCTGCAAGACAAATTTTTCTAAAAAAGAAAAATTTTCCTTATCCAGAGAAGCATACATACATCAGCTTATTTGTAAACCAAGATTCTACTGCATCTTCTCATTTGATCTTCACAATGGTTCTGCAAGAGAAGCTTTGAAGTATGTTTACTTTTGGTTTTTTGTTTTACTTTTTGGGTTTTTTTTTTTTACAGTTAGGGAAATTGAGACAGATGCTAGCTAGGTGGCAAAATGGATAAAGCACTGGCCCTAGAGTCAGGAAGATTCAAGTTTGAATCCATCTTCAGACAAAACACTAACTAGCTGTGTGACCCTGGGCAGGTCACAAACCAGATTGCCTCACATCCAGGGTCATCTCTAGTCATCCTGATTCATATCTGGTCACTTGATCAAGATGGCTCTGGAAAAGAAAATGAACCTGGTGACTTAGCATAGCACCACCCCACTCAAATTCAGTTCATGTGCTTGTCATCTCCTTGATATTGTAGTCTTCTTCAAGAATGAAGGACACACAAGGGGCTGGCTAGGTGGCATAGTGGATAAAGCACCAACCCTGGAGTCAGGAGTACCTGGGTTCAAATCCGGTCTCAGACACTTAATAATTACCTAGTTGTGTGGCCTTGGGCAAGCCACTTAACCCCATTTGCCTTGCAAAAACCTTAAAAAAAAAAGAATGAAGGACACACATTATTATTATTGTTGTTGTTGTTAATTATTCACAGCTAGTAAGTGTTCAAATCTGGATTTAAACATAGGACTTCCTGACTCTAGAGCTATTCTTCCATCTATTGTGCCACCTAGCTGACTCCAAGTAAGTAATGAGACAGTATATGATACTATGGACAGAACACACCCTGGCTTTGGAGTCAGAGGGCTTCGACTAAAAGAATTTGGAAAAGTGACTCAACCTCTGGCCCCTGTTGCCAAATTTGAGTTGGTTACAGCTGCCCTCTTGAATCCCTTCCTACTCTAGATGCATGATCCTATGATTATTTCCTCCAAAATTGCATGAAACTCAACAAATTAGCAAATATGTGTTTGATATTGGAGAATGGCATAAGTTATATACATTTCCATTTTAATTGTAAGGAAAATAACAAAGGGTTTTGGTACATGAGTTTCAGCTACTTAGATGTGACAGGTAGTTAAAGATTATGAGGGAAGGGAAGAGAAAGTGCAATACAGACAGTAAATCTGGATGATTTCAGCTTCTTTTTTTTCCCCTTAGTGGCAGATCTTTTAGTCAGAATGATGCAGATCTTTTGCTCAGTCATCCCTGCAGCAGTTTGCATGGTCATCCTCTCAGATAGTTAATTATGGTGAATCTGACCTATTATGAGAAAGTCAAAACTCTTAGAATTTAGCAAAATGATCAAGTTTTCATTAATTTTTAAACTCATATGCATTCTCAAACAATAGGAAGTCTGTATATGTCTATGTCATTTAAATTTGAGGTATTATCTCAAAAAGTAGCTTTCCCAAGAAGAAAACTGGCTCTTTTCCAAGTAGCTGAATAAGCTTTTTGTAGGTTCTTTTAAACTCTCTCCCTTTAGCCAAACAAGGGAATTGCATTTGGTCAAGAATGAATGGATTGCCAGTTCATCATAAAATGAGAGAATTTTCAAGGAAATCCAAAAGGTTCTAAAAACCTTGAAACAATTAGGATTTCTTCTATCCCGATTATCTTGGAAGGGAAATTAGGAAGCCTATGACAGTGTAGAAAGGATCCATTCTCAGAGTTATCTTGATGATACGCTTAAAGAAAATATTCTCTCCATGCTCATCTGTGAAATGGGATGAAGAGGTCGCAAGCATAAAGAAATCCTCCTTTAATCAATAGTCCCTGACCTCAAAGAGATTATAGATAAACAAAGACAATTATATTCAAAATTACATAAAAGAATTATATAAAATTATATAAAGGTATTTCAAGTGGGTCTGACTACAGAATCATGAAGAAACTTGCATTAAAATAATTATACAATAAGAATTTATTAAATACTTACTATGTATTAAGCCCTGGAGGGAACAATGAAAGGTAAAAGGCAGTCTTTGGGAGACTCACAAGGGACTCATAGTCTAATGGGGATGACAAGATGCTAATAACTATGTACAAGAAAGCTATAATACAGGATGAATTAGAAATTGTCAACAGAGGAAAGGCACTGGAATGAAGCTGGGTAAGGAAAAACTTCCTGTTAAATGGTAAGATTTTAGTTTATACCTTAAAGCTAAGGATTCTAAAAGGCTAAAGTCAGGAGGTGCATTCCACCTGTAAATGTCCACTAGTACAAAAACTAGGAAGTGAAAAATAAAATGATGGTCACAGGAAGGAGCTAACACACTTCTTTTAGTGGGACAGAAAGTATGTGAAAAAAAAAGAAATGAAATGTATGAACACAAGCGGAATTTGGGAAGGGATTTAAATGCCAGGCTGTATTTGATACAATGGAGAGTGATGATGATGATGATGATGATGATGATGATATTTATCCTTCCTTCTTACAGAAGACCATGAAATCAGGGTGGTGATGCCATGATAAAATACATGAATTGGATTTGAGCAAGGGGATACTATGTTATGTCACTAGTCTCACTTTCTTCTCCAAAATCATCTGGATACATAGTGGTTATGAAACAGGACAACTGAGATAGCCCAGGATGTGAGACAATCAGGGTTAATTGACATACCAAGGGTCACACAGCTATCAAGTGTGAGGCTGGATTCAAACTCATATCCTCTTGACTCCAAGGCCAGTACTCTATCCACTATACCATCTAATTCCCTATCTAGGCCTACAGGCATCAGAAAGTCATTGAACCATTTTCAGTGAAAAGGAAAGGGATCAGTCACATCTGTACTTTAGGAATATCAGTTTGGCAGATGGGTGGAGGATGGGTGGAGGTGGGGAGATATTAGAAACAAAAAAGAAAACATTTACAATTATTTTAGGTAAGAGGCTGAAATATGTTGGTGGCTGTCAAAGTTGAAGGAAGAGGGCAAAGCAGATAGTAGGCATAAGACTTAGCAAATTTTAAAATATAGCAGATTAGAGAAGAGAAAGTATCAAGGATGATTCCAAGATCATGAATTTAAAAGTAGAAGGATTATGGTACCTTTACAAAAACAGAGAAGTTTGAAGGAGCAATGAATTTTGAGAGTAGGGCATATAATACCTTTTATTTTAGATATATTGAGGTTGAGATTCTCATAGAATATCCAGCAGACAGCACCTGGCTATCCAGCTCCTAACAAGAGCTCAGGAGAGAGATGAGAACTGGTAAAATTCATATGGGAGTCATCTACCTAGAATTATGGGAGTTAATGAGATCCCCAATGGAAAAAGTATGGAGAGAAAGGACAAGTAGACTCTGAACAGAACCTTGAGAAACCACATCTGTAAGCAAGCGGATGATAATATAACAATGGAAATTAAAAAAGAAAGAGATGACCAATAGACAAGAGACCACCCCCCCACACACACACACCCCTTGGCTTTCAGGAGGAAGAGGCAGTAGTAAGCAAAGTAAAAACTTGGGATTTAATCCAAAATGCAACTTGGAGGATATGTCCTAGAAATTAAACACAGCAGTATCCCAAACTTACTCCCCTATTTATCAATTTGAAAGAGAAGTGATAATTAGAATGATTATTTAAAGAACATGCAAGGAACTAATTACTGAAAAAAAAGTAAAAATAAATTATGTTCAATAGTCACTGAGCAATTCTGGTTGGGGTCTTGAACATTTGCTAAAACTATTCACTGAAGTTGAAATAGGAAGGGGTCTTGAGTTATCCCTAATAATTTAACTAGAACCACTGATGAATTTGGGGGACTATGCTAGGAAACAGAGAGGAAAGGGATAGCCCATGATCATAAATTCACTGGTGTCATTTCAACACAGTACAAGAAGTTTCACCCAAAGTTCATTTAGATTCTTTAAGAGATGATACTGAGGTCAACAGTAAGGAAAAATGTGGAGTTGGAAGACTTTCAGAAATCTTTCTAGTAGAGTTATTATGATTCTTGGTTGATGGTTCTGGTCTTTCATTAACAAAGAAGGTGAAAATGACATCACCATGTTTGAGATAAATTACAGTGTGTAGCTGATCAGACCAATATGAACTCAGAATGTTTTGCCACAGGTCAGGTACCAGTAGTCCATGTGATCATTTGGGATGCTTACTCTAAACTTACTTATGTCATGTTTACTTTGAGTGGCTTCAATTCTACTTTCCTCATAGAGTGCAGCACCCTCATTGATGAGGGTACACCATGGGGGGTGGTCTTGTAGTACCAGTTTCTCCCTTGCTGCACAATCAATTCTAAAGTTCTTAAGAGAAACCTTCATGATGCCTCAGTATCACTTCCTCTGATCCTGTTTGAGCACTTGCCCTAAGTGAATTCTCTATAAAAGTCTTTTTGACATGCATTCTTCTGGCATTTTAACAATGTACCTAGTGCATTGTAGTTAACTCTGTAATAATGTTGGAATGCTAGGCATTTTAGCTAAAGAAAGGCCCTCGGTTTCTGGTATCTTCTCTTGCCAGATGATCTTCAGGATCGTACTCAGACAATTTAAATGGAAGTGACTCAGTTTTCTGACATGGCACTGGTAGACTGTCCAGGTTTCACAGGCATAAAGCAATGAGGTCAGCACAACAGCTCTGAGGACTTTCAGTTTGGTAGTCAGTCTAATACCTCTTCTCTCCCACACTTTCTTTTGGAGCCTCCCAAATACTGACCTAACTCTGACAATGCAAGTGTCAACCTGATTGTCAATGTACCTCCTTGGAAAGGACATTGCCAAGGTAAGTGAACTTGTCCACAGTACTCAAAACTTCTCCATTTGGTATAATAGATGGTTCCACATATGAATGATGAGGTGCTGACTGATGGAACACCTGTGTTTTCTTGGTGTTAATTGTTAGGCCAAAATTAGCACAAGCTGCAGAGAACAGATCTGTACTTTGTAGTATCTCAGCTTCAGAGGCTGCATTGAAGATCTGCATCTTCTGCAAGCAGAATATCATGCACCATGACTCCTTCCACTTTGGTCTTGGGCTTGTAGCCTTTTCAAGTTGAAAATTTTACCATCAGTGCGGTAGCTGACCTTGATGCTTAGTTCATCCTCAATGAAGACATTGGATAGCATGGTCTAAAACATCATGCATGGGAGTAAGAACACATCCTTGTTTCACTCCATTGGTTCCCAGGAAATCTCAAGAACATCATCCACTATCCAGAACCCAGGCAATCCTTCCATGCTGAAATTTATGCACATTACTGATGAACTTCTTTTCCATAAACCCTCATGACTGACAGTATCAAAGACCTTAGTTAGATCTACAAATGTTGTTTACAGACATCTATTCTGTTCCTGGCATTTTTCCTGGAGTTGTCAGACAGCATATACCATATTGACTGTTCCTTGACTCTTTCTGAAACCACACTGGCTCTCAGGTAAGTGACCATCTTCCAGATGAAGGATCAACCCATTGAGGAGGACACTGGCAAGAATCTTACCTGCAATGACTAAGAGAGAAACACCCTGTGATTATCACAGAACAATCTATTCTCTTTATCTTTATAGAGTTGGATGATGCAGACATTCTTGTATTCCTGAGGGGATAAATTCTTCATGACATATAACCTGGAAAATTTCAGCCAACTTTCGGTTGATCAATGGACTGATCCCCTGGAATAGAATCAGTATCAGAAGCTTTGCCACTTGAAAGGAGTCTAATGGCATTCTGTGGTTGGAACATCAGCTAAGGACAGATTGACTTCAACTTGAGATAGTCAATGGCTTCTTCATTGATAGATTAGGAGCACTATGGAAGTTCAACTCATCTTTCTAAGATCATGTGCCTATCTTTAACCAATGTGGTTCCATCAGCACTAAGTGCTTGAGATGCACCATAGGGCTTTGGTCCATAATTAGCATTTACAGCATCATAAAAGCACTTTGGATTGTTACTTTCTGCATAAAACTAAATTTCATCTGTCTTCTTACTGAGTCAAGTACATCTCTCTAAGCTTCACTAGTACTTTACTTTTGATGGAAATGATACTTTCTTAGAAATGGATGAACTATCCTGGTGGTAAACCCTGTGGAGCTCTTATTTTTCATTTAGCAGCTTCTATATTTCCCTGTGATTTTCATCAAAACTGTCTTGATGTTTGCAAGTGTACTGACCCAGATGAACAAATGTAGTGCTATACACTAGATCTCTGAAAGCTGCCCACTCTTTCTGCTCCACTGTTGCCAACTTTGTGTTGGCTCAGTTTTCCCTCCAAGTAGCAACAAACTTTTCCCACTCCAATCTCTTGACATTAATTCTTCTAGTAGTCATTTTACCCTGGGACTACTGCTTTGGCTGATTGTGAATATCTAATTTACAGAGGATGAGCCTTTGATCAGTCCAGCACTCTGCACTACACATTACCTTTGACACTTCCTATGTCATTTTACAATCGCATAGTTTATTAGATACCAATGTTTACTGTGAGGGTGCATCCAGGAAGCTTTACTGCATTTAGGCAAATGGAAGACAATATTGGTGATGAAAAAAGATCATGAGATGCACAAGTCTTCAGTAGTAGGTACATTGCTATAGTTGTTTCCAACTCCATTATTCCCAAGGATTGCTGTTGCTGTTTTCAACTGCATTCTTCCCAAGGACTCCTTGACATGTTTGGTAATCTGAACCTAATCTAGCATTAAAGTCACCCAGAATTAAACTTTTCCTCTTTTGGCACTTTAATGCAAAGGGTCTCCAGGTCTTTATAAAATTTTTCTTTGACTTCATCAGGGTTTATCATAGTGGAAAAATAGGCTCTGATAATGGCGGCATGGCATTTTCCTGCAAGTGGCAATCTCATTGTCATGAACCTGTCATTCATTCTTTGTTGTAGACATTTAAATTTGTTGACTAGATTAGTTTTGATTGCAAAACCTACCCCAGCTTCATGGGACTCCCCAGCACTGTGGCCACTCCAGAAAAATGTATATCCAGTTCTGACTTCAGAAACTGACCTTCATTAGCCAGTTGCTCCATTCAGGGTTACTATTTGAACATGATACCTGCTAAATTCTCTTGCAACAAGAACTATTCATCTTTCAAGCCAATTGGATCTTGTGTTGTCTATGAATGTGAGTACATTCCATGCTCCAATGGTGAGTGAAATCTTCATTGAAGAGTTTTTTTGTAGATTTTTTTGAGTCTTGACATCAAGATGGCATTTCTGCCTGCCAGGGTAACTAGGACAGCAGACCATTTTAGGGCACCTTTTTTCTAGCCCCTTCCTCACACCAGAAGGTGAGCAGTGTGATCTTTAAAAGGGCTGCTCAGTTACCCAGAAGGCTGCCAAATCCATTGCTCCTCTCAGTGAGGAAAGGACCTTATGGTCTGGGCCATATGTGCAGGGTTGTGACCATAGTTCCCAGCCTATTTGTACCCATTGCTTCATCACTTGCCTGCCACTCCAGGACTTTGAGAAAATACTAAAGTTATATGGATGATATCTTTTGATTCATGCATAAATTTAATTTAAGTGAAGCAGAGTTGCACAAAGTCATCTGCCTCACTCTCTTCCAAAGTCATCATGATCCAGTGGCAAGACAGAGTCAAGACAACTGGTGATGACTCTAGATGCAGTGGATGACCTTGACATATTCAATATCTAATTAAGCTCTAAGCACTCCACAGCACTTGTTTCAATTAGCTTCATGGCTGTTGAAAGAAAATGTTCTCATCCCCCATTCCACCAGTGGAAGACTTCACGTGCTTGGGGTAGACATCCGCCTCACCACCCCCCAACTCACTGATGACTTTGAGACTACCTTGTTACCCTTAATCTGGTTTATCTTGCCTGCCAAAATAATTTAGCAGGGTGTGGCTGCTATACATGCTACAGCTTCTTCGAATTACAGGTGGAAAGCATTCCAGACACCAAAGGTGTCTTCCTTCAACACACCCTACACCCTGGAGTTAATATAGTAAAAAGGTAGAGAAATCAATACATATGAGCTCAAGGTGAGACCAGTAAGGCAAATAGACACAAGGTGAAAAGAGGCAGAGTGCAATTTAACAAGTCATATATTTACTAACAGATGGCTTTTATCATAGTAGAAGTATATTAGCTACTCTATTTCCCCCTGAGTTGGGTTCAAATTCCACCTCTGACATTTGGCCATCTGTGTGAATATATCATTTTTCCGTGTCTATTTTTTTCTCAGTTTCTCTTCTGTAAAATTATAATGCTTACTCCTCAGAGTTGTTATGAGATTTGCATGTACAAAGCACTTTGCAAACTTTAAATGTTAAAAAAACCTGCCAGTTATTTTTCTGTGGAGACAACTAGAACAAGACTAATCCTTTTCTTACTGACAACCTTTCAAGTATTTGAGGCAGCTAGAAAAACAATACCTTAATCTTATATTCTTCAGACTAAACATCCCCAGTTCCTTTAATGTATTCTTATATAGCATACTGATTTAGTATTAGTGCTCAGGAGACTGCTATCGATAATTATGTAAATATGGTCATCACCATACCAGTAAGCTTTGCCAAAAAATTCTCTAGTCCAACTCATATTCATTTTGATACTTTATTGAATCTTGAATCTTATTGATAGGACATTACAGATCACATTCTGTACATACTTTCTTGTCCTATGGAACTAAAAGTTCTTTGCCAGGATTCCACCAACTTGATGGGACCATTTCTCTGAATGTCTCAACTACATGGATACCAACACAACATTTTGTTGATCTCTTCCCTTTTATTCTTCTTTTACCAATTCTTATAGGACATAAATCTCCTTTGTGATATTTTTTTTGCTCAACTCTGTGTATAAAATTCACCAGATAAAATGTTGTTAAATTGCATTTAGACCCATCATGCATCTCTCTAATTTCTTTTGGTTAGTCATAATTTTGGAGATAATGGTTCCTTGACTCAAAACTCCATAGCATCCCTAGAATAATCATGTTAACCAGATGAGGTGACACACCATGGTAATCTCAGCCATTGGAGAGGCTGAGGTTGGCAGATGTATTGAGTTTGGGGGTTCTTAGCTTCAGCTGCTTATACAGATGCCAGCAGTGAGTTTGGTATTGACTTGGTGGACTTTGGAAGTAGGGAGACACCAGTATGGCTGAGGAGAGAAGCATAGTGAAAGTCAAAGTTTCCAGACAAGGGAAGACTCTGTCTTTGAGACAAAAAGATAATATTCATGTTAAAAAGATGGCATGATTATTTGAGATAGAAATTCGGATACTTGAATATAACAATATAACTTACTTTCTCTTTTTTCAATTCTGGATTACATTTGCTGTCCAACTGAATTTTCTATCATATCTATAATCTATATATTTCATATATATATATATATGTATGTATATATATGACAAGCAAATATGCATATCTATGCATATATATATCTGTTTATATATGTATATTTCCTTATGTAAATGTATATATGTATATCTAGATAAATATAGACAATATTTCAATATGTATGTATAAATGCATGTAAGTGTATTTCCATTTTAACTGTGCAATTGTATATGAAAAATCTGAACACTTGCCACTCTTCACCAATCCTTTGGTTTTTCCTAAATGGATAGAGAAGTTGAACACTGAGTGATTATAGAGCTCACTTTGGTGGCTTTGTTGTGATCTAGGGTCTAGGTGCTCTATTGGTATCAGGCTACATCAAAAAATCTAGAAAATTCTAGAGGAGTACCACCCCTAGATATTTCATTTTATATATAGATCTCTATAGGTATCTTAACTTTCATGTTAGATTTTCAAGGTCCCACCTACTTCCCATCTCCCTTCAACCTAATTCAACTCTTCCAGTCCAGGTGACTCTATTATCACCAAATTGTAATTTTATTTATATTCTGAACCAAACTACTGAGCCTTTAACTATTCCCTAATTGTTTCATTTATATTTATTTTAGCTCCCTAACTTTTGAGGGGAAGAGGGAGTTGCCAAGACAATGCACTATGATGTGGTGATTTTATTCCTTTTGAGCTACTTTGCATTTTATATCTTTTAAGTTGTCTTAGTTGCATATCACAGCATTTTCTGAAGCAGTTTCTGCAGAAATAAACTATAGTGATGTTGAAGATTTTTTTTTGTATTCCTTGCCTGCTTTCTGATATCTAGCTATGTTGAACCTAACTGTCTTCTATTGGTAAATTCTGCTGGCCTTTCTCATAGAGGAAAAAAACCTATATCTGAAGCATTGAATAAAAAATCTTGAGAAAATATCTAGTTGTACCACCTTTTCAGGCTTTCCTGCCAGATACTTTTCTCCCAGATGTCTCAGGTAAGTTATAAGTCAAATCAGAAACTGAGGCCCTGAAAAAAAACTAGGATTTCTTTTTCTTTTTGAATTAGGCTCATGAGTGCTAAAGTCCCTATTTCTTTGAAAACAAGTCAGAAGTTATCTACAAGAGTCTCAGACTCTTTCATCTCTTTCCTGCCTTCACTTCTTTCTCAACCAACTAAAATGCACAACGATTTCCAGAATAACATATAGTGGTTGGAAGTTACATAATACTTTGCTTCTCCAATATTACCCCCTTTGAAATAAGAGAAATTGATCAGGGAATCAGAAAAATGGCCCTGCCTAGACAATCGTAGTCATCAAGCAAGTTATCTTGGTGAGCTACTACTCTTTCCCTCTCCACACACAAACCAATTATGCTAGACACAGATTTGCAGTTTTGCAGTGCTCCAGTCCCTAGCCTCCCTGTGATAAAAGTAGACTATAAAGAATATCCTTTGAATAAATCTCATTTAGATGTCTAAGTATTATGTGAAGTCTCTCTCTTTTTCCATTTTAGTATGGACATTGATTGACCATGGATTCATTCATTTGTAAAGGTCACAAATGTTGCATCTAAATTAGGCAGAAGAACTTAATCAAGTCTTTTGTTCATTTTGAGGAAACTTCCATGATTGGTACTGAAGTGTCTAATTCACCAACATAGAACTCTTTTATTTTCTCAACAATCCCTAATTATAGTACACAGACACAGAATGGTTTAATGGACAAAATTGTGGACTTAAAAGTTAAGAGATCTGCATTTATTTGAATTTTAAAATGTTAGTTGGATAATAATGAGCAAGCTACTTATCTTTATACCTCAGTTTCCTCATTTATTAAAGGGGAAATATATATACTCAATAGGCTCTAAAATTCCCTCTAAATGGAAATATAATGTTATATGATAAAAGTGCTATATACTATTATTTATTATTATTATAGTAGATATAATTCTATTTGATTATAAACAACTTCATCTAAAAAACAAGAAGGCTCCATTCATTCCAATCAGGTTCATTTGAAAAATGAAGGATTGTGCAGTTTCCTATCATTCTATGGATGTATTTTTTAAGTCCATCTGACTGCAAACTCTAAAAAAAATTCCTGTTCTTATCTTGCAGAGAGAGAAAAAGGAATTAAAGAAGAAAGCTAAATCCTGGTTATACAGTGAAGTCAAAGAGCAAAAATATAGTTTGCCCTACAGAAAATTTAAGGACTCCCTATGTAGAGATTCCCAAAATATCATTCTCAATACCTACTCAGCTGTGATGCCTCTGGTTAGAGAATCATCAAATGCTAAAGCTGGAAAGGATTTTTGAAATCATTCAAAAAGATTTGTGAATCCTTTAAGGATGAATTCAAATCCTATATTTCTCTTTGTTTTTCTTCATTTTTTAATTATGACTTTAATCATTCACATGAACCACATTTCAGTATACAAAAAAGTAGCATATATAAGAAATTTGATCTCTGTTTTACATACATATATATAATACATATAAAATTGACTTGACTATGCTTATGTCTACATAGTCAAACCAACTAACTATATAGGCAAATATATATATGAATATTAAAACAATGGTTATCCTTCATTTTCTAAGAAGACTATGACATCAGAGAGGTGATGCCATGAGAAGCATGTGAATTGTGTTTGAATGAGGAGGTGCAGTGCTAAGTCACCAGCCTCGCTTCCTCCTCTGGAGCATTTGGGTTCAGTGACCAGATATGAATCAGGACAACTGAAAATGACCCTGAATGAAAGGCAATCAGATTTAAGTGACTTGCCCAAGGGCACACAGCCAGTAAGAGACAAGTGTCTGAGGTTGGATTCAAACTCCTGCCCTCCTGACTCTAAGATCATGCTTTATCCACTGCACCATCTAGCTGCCCTTCCATGAATATAAAGAATTTAATAGCATAGTAGCCAAAGTAATAAAACTGTTCTATGTCCCTTGATGTGCTTTTTTTCTTTCTCCTGCAAAATTGAAAAAAAAACGTTTATAGATACTTCTTTTGTGCATATCTATAACTTACTACCTCTCCACCTCTCCTCAGCTCTCTCTTGTAACAAATAAGTACAGATAATCAAAACAAGTAAAGACATTGCCCATGTGAGAGAACACACATCTTATTCTGAATCTCTAATCTACTACCTCTCTGTCAAAAGGTGAAGATATTTTTCTTCATTGGTCTTTTAAGTAACTATTGTTTACTTATTTGATTTGAATTTTAGGTTTTTTTTCTTCACATTATTGTCTTTGTCCTCATTCAATTTGTTCCTCTGGTGCTACTCATTTCACCATAGTCTTTCCAGGTTTATCTGAATGTTATATTCTTCATTTTTATGATGCAATGATATTTTATTACATTCATATATAGTAATTTAGTCATCTATTTATCAATTGTTGGGCAACAATTTGGCATTCAGGTCTTGAAACTACAAAAAAATATTGCTGTTATAATTGTTCGTATACATATGGGTCCTTTACCTCTATCCTCAATCTGCTCTGAAGATAGGTTTAATGTTAATTGGGTCAAAAGGCATGTACAGTTTAGTGACATTGTGGTTATAATTTCACCTTGTGTTCCAGGATGTACCAGTTGGCAGGTCTATCAACAATATATAGGGGTGCCTGGTGTGTTATCTTGGATATAAAGCCTTCTCACACAACTTCTATTTCTTTTGAATTCCTATAGAATTTATGTGTTTAGGGAGAGGGAATGACACTACAGAAAGAAGACACTATGTTCAAATTCTGAGAATACCACACTTTCTTCTGCATAGAAACACCATCACATACAAACCCATATATCCATGGTTACATTTTAATCAGCAGTATTCAAAAGGATACAAACTTTAAAGCTATTAAATCCTAGGAAGGTTGACATGTAGCTGCTGCCTTTAAACTTTCCTGTTCCCAATTCATGGTTGGCTGTGTTTCCCATAAAACATATGTCTAGAGCTTGTATTACCCTAAAATGATTCAATCCACATATCCAGAGAAATAACATAACAGGGACCCATTCAGTCCTTTGAGCCTTCAGACACTTCTAAGGGGCTAACACTATTCCTTCACTTCAAGATCTGACTTTTTAGCATTTGGAGCACCAGTGTTGTTTAAAGAAGTGAAAATAGGGCTACTCCAGTCTCTAACCGGCCTCATATCACATACATTTCACTGGAAACTGTGTCTGCACAAGCTAAATTCAGCCCAGAGCTCCAGTCCATGGTAAATGAGGCATTTTACAAAAAAAAAATATAGAAATATGGCCACCAAAGTCCAGTCATAGCAAACCAAAGTAGAACCACATATCCTGCTTAATAAACAAGGTGGCACAATGGATGGTATGCCAAGCATGGAGTTGGGAAGACTGAATTCATAGCATATCTGGTGGTAGACACTTAGTAGGTGTATGAATTTGGGACGTCACATTTGCCTTAGTTCCCTCATCTATAAAATGGGTTATTATAAGGATCAAATGAGATAATAATTGTAAAGTGCTATAAATGAGATGATTGTGAAGTGCTTCACAGAGTGCTTAGTACAAAATAAGTGGTTTATAAATCTTAGTTATCAGTATTATTATTATCATTATTATCCTAACCATAGGTCTGCCTTTTGTAATTACATCACAATATGGTTAAAACTAAAAGCTTAGCAAGTCTGAAAGCACTACTAACCATTATTATTAATTCTAAATGAATAATTATTGTTAGTACAATAATATAAAATATAATAGTCATTCATTTAGACTCCTATTTTGCATTCATATCAGAATGGCCTTAACCACAGACTGATTGTATTATTAGTTCCCTTTCTTAGAGTGAATGCCTTTTTGTCTCAGCTATATTATCAAAGAGAACCCTAGGGACATGGTCTATGTCCTAACCCGTACAGCACATAACACATAATAAACCCAGAGATGATGCCTAAAAGTCAATGACTGACCTTTCTCAGTGTTGTTTTTCCTCTCATTCTAGGAGATTTGTCCTCACCAAAGTTCAAGTTATTCCAAGAGGTGCATTCTCAGGATTTAAGCATCTGGAGAAAATGTATGTATCTAATTCAATTATCATATTCCTAAGGCAGGCAATAGGATGGCCATTGCCTCAAATGGAGAAACATCTTGAGAGTAGGTCCCTGCTCTGTAACCAGACAGTCAGATTGGCCTGCTTCTATAGCAGGTTTTTCATCTAGTTAAAGATCTGTGAGAAATTGAAACAAGAAGAGATAATGCAGTGTTTCTAAACAAAGCTGTCACCAATACATCTGTATTGCTGTAAGAAATAGTGCTGGGATAAGGGGGTTTGGCCAGTATACACTGTCAGCAAAATAAACAAACACCAGCCTGGTGCAAGTGTAAGCGAAGATGAATTATTTCAAAATGATGTGCTATTTTCCCTGGTCCCCCTCCTTGCCAATTCTGGGAGAGGGTACAGTATCACGCTATCTCTTATTTCTCTTTCCAGCCTTATTGGACTCAGCTTATAATTTCAAAGATTTAGAACTAGAAGTTATCTAAGAAGTCATTGAATCCAATTTCCTCATTTTACAAAGAAGGAAACTGATGTTTATAGAGGTTATGATGATGTTTGTCCTTCCTTCTCAAAGAGGACCATGACATCAGAGAGGTGATGCCATGACAAGCAAGTGGATTGAATTTGAGTGAGGGGCTGCTGGGCTGTCACCAGTCTCACTTTCTCCTCTGTAATCATCTGGACCAATGACCAGATATGAATCAGGGTGACTGAAAATGAGAGACAATCAGGTTTAAGGGATTTGCTCAAGGTCACAGTGTTTCAGAAGCTAGATTTGAACTCAGGTTCTCCTAACTTCATGGCTGGTGCTCTCTCCACTGCACCACTTCACTTCCCTTATAGAGGTTGAGCAACTAGAGTTAGGTAGACTCATAGGTGGGATTTGAACCCTTCTCCCTAATCCACAAGCAGCACTATTGCACTATTGCACTTTCCTAAGTTCTGTCATTCTTGGGAATAGGATTCCCTTGATAGAAGACAGAAGGAACAGCAATAGATATCTTATCATCTAACCTTTCCCTACTGCCCTTCTCTCTGTTTGAAAGATTAGAATTAACCTTGGAGCTTTATGAATCTTCCAACTTTTTTTATTAGTTCTACTACCTTTGACCCCCATTCTAGGTGAGTAGCAATTTGGGACAAAAAGGGATAAAGGGAACCTTCTACTTCCAGACATGTTTAGCATCCTACACTCAAATTCCATCTACTCCCTCCCTTTTTCCTACCATTTACCCATCTTTATAGATTCTTAAGTAAGGAAAGGACCTTGTCTCTAGGATGATCTAATTCAACCTTCTGTTTAATTTTGCAGAAAAGGAAACCAAGATCCAATGAGGCAAAGGATTAGCCAAAAACCATATAACTGAAAGCAGAGCCTCTAATTCAGTTATTTCATCTCTACCTTTAGATATCCACCCATAATATCACAGTTACCCTTTCCTCTCCTGCCTCTAGCACATACCATTAGTTCTACCCTGATTTATCTGTGCCAGCTAAAATCTTTAAATTTCCACATGCAGAAAACAACATTGACATAAAGAAAAATGAGTGGTATAGGTTCACCCTAATTTACACCACAACAGAGAGAAGCACATCATATCCTCTTCCCAATGTTTTCTATCTTTAGTTTAACAGAGTAGAAAAATATTTTCTCCTGAAAGAAACTCCCCCAAAGTTTACAGTATAAATGTGAGTTATATAAACCAACCCTATGTTTCTGACTTCTATTCTCATTTCAAAATATTTCCCCCAATTCTGCTATATCTTTAATTGTCAGTGGTTTCTAACGTGTTAGTTTTGAAGTGTTTTTGCTGGATGTGGGGGACTATGGGTGGGAAACAAAGCACTTGATGTCAGACTTTTCAATATGTTAGTTTTGCTAAACTATATCTTTCCTCTTTTTTTAATTCTTTCTTATAAGGGATGGTTTTCTGGAGGTGGAGTAAGAGACTGGAGATTACATTGGAAATGCATATTTTAAAAATGTTTCAGTGACATTTATTTTTTAGGAAAGATAAAGTTTCTCTACTCCCTTAAAGTGTGTACATTCTAAAGAGCATAGAATCTGAGTTCAAATACTTGTTCTGCCAATTGCTATCTGTGTCACATTAGAGAAGTGATTTAATCTTTCTGGAACTCTCTTCTGTAGAATGAGGAGATAACACAAATGGTCTCTAAAATCCCTTTGAGCTCTAGATCTGTGTTTCTACAGCTAAAGCCTTTAGCTCAAGCAGAGTTGGCTAGGTGGTACAGAGGATAGGACACCAGCCTGGAGTCAGGAGGACTTGAGTTCAAATCTGCCCTCAGACACTTGAAACTTATTAACTGTGTGACCTTAGACAAGTCACTTAACCCTGACTGCCTCACATGCAGCATCTCCACTCATCCTGATCCAGAATTGGCCACTGGTTCCAAATGTTTATGGAGGAGAAAATGAGGCTTAGAAAATGACTTAGCAAAGCATCCCTTCACTTAAATCCAATTCATGTGCTTGTTGTCTCCCTGATGTCATAGTCTTCTTTGATGCTTCACGAGTTGGCATGTCATCCTTGAGCAGGGGCCATGCTAATCTTCTCTGTATCGTTCCAATTTTAGTATATGTGCTGCCAAAGAGAGTACCATAGTCTTCTTTGAGAATGAAGGAAAAATATCATCACCTGTATGAAATAAAGTATAAGAAAAAGTTTTTGAATGGCCTTCTAAAGGAAGGAGTCCATAAGCAATGCAAATTGAAAATATGCACTTAAATTTATCTAGTTTTAAAATTTGGATTACCACAGATCACATTTAATCTGGGTGCTGCCACATGTATGAAGGTGCAAAACCTGACCATTATTTTCAGGATTGGAGTGGTGAAGACAAATATTCTTTTCCAGATGTTGCCTTCATGGACTTAAGATGTCTGATACTCAATTTACTCTTAACCTTGAATGGCCATAGCTAATGTAGAGGGCTTAAAATATCTACAAGAACTGCAACAGATAAAACCAGATTAAATGGAGGGACACCCATTATTTTTTCTGATAAAAGAACTAGAGAGTCTTATTAGCAGATAGACCTTCTAGATTATTTGTGTTTCTCCTTTCATGACGATTATCCATTTTTTTACTTTTCCCCTTTTTTATACTTATGAATCTCAGTGCTAAATTTACTGCTGTTTGGGAGAAAAGACAAATTTCAGAGTTAGAAGGTTACCTTAGTCTGACCTATACGTGAGTCCTCCTTCATCATCCCTGACAAGTGATAAAACAGATCTCCAGTGATGAGAAGCTCACTACTTCTCAGCATAAACAGTTGCTTTGTTAGACAACTCCACTTGTTGAGAAATGATGTCTGATAATAAGTCTTCCATGTCCCAGAAGAGACTGTATCATCCTTTGTTTTTCAGATGCTTCACAGTCAGTCTCCTTCAGTAACAACTGTCATTCAATCAGTCAGAAAGCAAAAATTCATAGAGCAACTGCCTTCTGTTTTTTTCTTAATTAAATGTTAGTTTAGTTTTAAGTCTATATTCCCTATTCCCCTCATTCCCACTGAAAAAGCAAGAAAAATAAAATCCATTGCAAACATATACAGTCAAGCCAAGAAAATTTCCACATTGGTCTTGTCCAAATGGGGTGTAAGACTTCAAGTAAAGAAGATCTGAAATTTGAATCCTGCATTATTAGCTGTGTGACCCTGGACAACTTACTTAAACTCTCTGTGCAACTTACTTAAACTCTCTGCACCTTTGTTTCCTAATCTGTAAAATGGGGGCAATAATAATACCTAGCATTCAGGATTACTGTAAGAATTAAATTATATTTGTATAGCATTTGCAAATCCTTATTATGTATAGAAATGCTCAGCACCCCCTCACTCAAATCCAATTAATGTGCATGTCATAGCATCACTTCCCTGATGTCATGATCTTCTTTGAGAATGAAAGACAAACAACAACAACAAATACTAGCTAATATTATTATTAATTATTATCATTATCATTATGGCTAAATACCAATACCATTCAATTCAGTTAGTAAGACAGTGTAGAAGAGGACATCGGATCATAGTTCTAGAGTTAAGAAGGACGTTAACTGCCATATAGTTCAACTTCTTTACTTTACAGTTGGTATAAAAGGAATATATATAAAGGCTTCTGGACTTCTGTAGGGAAAGGGCAGAGACAGAAGAATTACTATGAATAGGGAAGCAAGAGGTAGGCCTTGACATGGGGTTTAAAGGATGGCCAGGATTCAAACAAGCAGGATGGAGAGCATTCTAGGAGGGAATCTAGTGATAAAAAGAGTCTATTTCTAAGGGATCAGAATTCAAAAAGCTCTAAGTATACTTTTCCCTGTCCCCTAAGATGGTTTGATTCTAGGTTAATAACAGGATTGGACCATTGTCCCCAGAAATTCTATTTGTCAAAACCTGAACATGAAACTTCTTTGCTTAAAACCTCTCAGTGGTGCTCTGTGCCCAATAAGATAAAATTGATATGCTTTAGCCTTGAGTATAATGCCAGTGGGTCAAGAAGACCTCAGCTCACATCATACCTCAAACACTTACAGATTTAGTGAGTATGATCAAGTCATGAAACCTCTGTCCGACTCAATTTTCTCAACTCTAGAATGGGAATAACAGCATCTACCTTACAGGCTGTTGTGAGGAACAAATGAGATATTTGTAAAGGATTTAGCACAGTTCCTGATACATAGCTTTTGTTGGTGTCCTTCCTTCTTGAAGAAGACCATGACATCAGGGATTTGAGTGAGAGGATGCTGTACGAGTCACCAGCCCTTGTCTTTCTCTGAAAAGTCCCTCTGATTTCAATTCTCAGAACTTCTGAGATTCTGAATGACTGCCATTTTTGACCATCTGTAAAATGGGAATAATAACACTTACTTCACATGGTTAATTATAAGGACTACTCTGGAATGATCAGATCTTAACCACATGGATTGTACCTAATAAGTGCTTTGAAGAGAGTTTGCCATTGAATTTGAAGAGAATAGCTAGCATGTATAGAGCAGGTGCAGAAAGCTTTGCAGAGGTATGTTCATTTGAGAGAAGGTAGGAAGACCAAAGGAGATCTGAGTTAGTCAGAATGTAGCACAAGCCTCCATTATTTGGTTGATTAGAATCTATGTTAACATTTATCAAGAGTTAGCAAGGAAAACGTTGTTTTTATATGGAGTTGGGGCCAGGGATCCCCCTATTAGCAACAGAATGATGGCCCTGCTTACTCTTTAGGTTGACTCTGTCACTGGCTCCTTCCTGCTGAAGGGGCTCCTCTTTGCAATGGTTAGATACTTGGGGGAAAGGGAACATAAAACCCTCTGCAAAGGGAAGTGGCTTTGCAAAGTGCCCTGTAAACTGTTTACATTGTCTTTAATTACTTAGGAGCCATATGTCAGCTTGGTATAAAGTGAGAAGATTACTCTGAATTGGGGGGGAGATAAGTGACAACATGGTGATTTATCATTAACCAGAAAAATTATATATGGAAATGAGTGCAATTTAAAAACACATCGATGGGTTATTATACCACTGGAGAGGGGAAAGAAAGCCAGTTTATAACAAAATATCTTTGAAAATAGGAATGTGATGAATATGTAAATGAAACCAATCAACATCAGCTGAGATATGGTATATGCAGATGAAGCGGCAGTGAGCCAAAATGTGAAATTGCTCCCAAACCATAAATATGAACCATATAAAATTCATTTGAAATATTCATGATAACATAAGGACAAAAAATATAATCAAGTGATTTATTTGCATATAAAAATGGAGCACTCATCTCAATTCCCTCCCCCAACACCATCTCTGACTCAATCTCCCCTCTTAGAAGATCATTTGAAGAAAACAAAGGGGGAGGGGACTAAAGAAGGGTATATTTAAAAGGAAGTTAGTTGATTATTGGGACTGATAGATGCTGTTCAGTCATTTTTTTCAGTCATGTCCTACTCTTCATTATCTTATTTTAAAGTTTTAAATGGCAAGCATTTTACAAATGAAGAAGTGAAGCAAACAGGGTTAAGTGACTTTCCCAGGGTCATACAGCTAGCAAATTTCTGAGACTAGATTTGAACACACAAATATATATCTTCCTGACTCCAGCCCCAGCACGCTAATCACTGTGCCACCTAGCTTCCATGACTAGTGGTTGATCCCATTAAAAAGTTAAAACATCCTCCTAAATTATATTGCTTTAAAGCTCCTTGACCAATCTGAACTTCCTCAAACAAAGAGCAAGTCATTGGATAAGAAGGTATTGTGAATATTAGATATTGAATATATGATAAAAACACAGAATTAAAGGGAAAAATTCCAAAAATATTTTCAGATTTCATTTTTTCCTTTAGGAGGCTTTAAATTACTAATTAATGGAGTAACACCTTAAGCAAGTCACTTTTCTAAAGATGTCAGTTTCCTAATATACAAAAAAAAAGGAGGTTGGATTTGACGATATTTTTCACTTCTAATATTCCATCTAATTTTCTCATCAACTAATCTTATATCCCAATTGTAGGCTCCTTACAAGCTTCTCCATGTTCCAAGAACAGTGTGGATCATCATTCATTTAAAACCACAGCTTACGAGTCTTCACCAATGTTGTCTTCCCTCTAAAAAAAAAAAAAACCAAAAAAACTCAGTCAACACCACTACAAAATAACTGAAAAGGGGCAATTCTCCTTCACTTTCCATATTACTAATGGGAAAGGGAACACATAGATATGGTAAGAGAAAGGATACTTGTGTGGAATAAATATGGACAACATAAAATGAGGGAAGAATAGGAATTCACACATAGCCAGGGATTCTCATATTCCAAAGGCTATGAAACCACTGAAAATCCTCTCTGCTTGCTTCCTTGATAAGATGTTTGTTACTGGACTACTAATGTCATCAAGTTTCAAGTAGTTAAAGTCATCACATCTCAGGTGGCTGCTCCAAGTTACTAAAGTTCCATATTGGTTCATTCTCTCCATGTGAGTTGCTCTTTGCCAAGTTCCCACTTCTGGCACCTGCAGGTTGAATGATGAAATGCAGTTTTTGGGATGGCCTCTTCCCTTCATGATTTGGGTGAGGGAAGGGACTCTACTGTTTATGCTTTCACCCCAGGGGTTATCTCAAACCACCGATTATTTGCATCCACAAATATAGCCAGCCTTTGCATTACTTTTCTCCTGCTTTTGCTAACCCTTCAGTATACTCTTTTAGTATGAGAAAATGTCTTAATTCTCCTGTCAACTCCTATCATGCCTCTTCTCCATATAAATTATCCTGAAAGCTTCACTTTGAAAGCTGAAAAGGGTTGTCTGGGGTTGACAACTTTAGTTCTGCTTTCTTCTGGTAATAAAATCATTGCTCTCCCCATAAAGCTTTGATTTCGGAGATAAAGGAGAAATAGGTCATACATCTAGAAAGTTTAAAAAAAAAGAGAGGTAATACAGGAATGATGCTAATTAAAAGGAAGATGAAGACAGAGTTACTAGAGTTAGACTTATAAATGGAAACAGTAAAGGATAGTTAATGGGGTAGGGGAAAGAACTTAAGGCCTATGTTAAGATAAATCTAAAGGTTAAACATAAAAATCCAAGGGCTACTGGAAGCGGCAAAGTAGGGTAAGGAGAAAGACTTTTACCTCCTCAATCCCATAGAAAAAGGAAGTGGTTTTTGAATGATTTACAAATATGAGTGTTTTGTTGATTGGAGCATTCTCTCCACTGACACTGATTATACTCCTGTGGGCTTAGTAGATGTTGCCTATGAAGTACTCTGGCCAAAACAAGGAAAAAATCTTGGCAGTCAACTTTTTGGTTCATGACATTTCCAAGCCTCAGTTAGTTGGTCCTTTTGATTACTGACATAATCCATTTCCAGATCTGAAAGACAACATTGTTATAATGAAAAGATTCATTTTGGAGCCCAGAGGAACTGGGTACAAATTTTGCTTTTGTCATTTCAGATAACTGTGTAACATTGGTCAAATCAATTAATCTTGAATTTTTCAATTATTTCATCTATAAAATGAGGGGATTATATTAGAAGGCTCTTGCAGTTATTTCTAGCTCTAGATCAATGATTCTAAAATGGTGAATCATTTACAAAATTGCCTTATATTTTTTTCTTTCCCAGCTCTACTTCCTCTTATCTTGGTTCTTGTGCTGTGTTACCTTAGAAGAGCAAAATGACCTCACTATGTTTGAGACAAATTATATTGTGTCTGACTGTGGCTGATCAGACCAATTTGAAGGCAGAATGGTCTACCACAGGTTAGACATAAATAGTTCATGTGAATACCTTGGGTGGGTACTCTGACCTCATCATTCAACTGCAACTACTCTCTCCAAAGTTATCGATGATTTTTTCATTGTTAGCTCAAATGACCTTTCTCTTTCTTTCTGCATATATTCCCCTTCTCTGAGTTTTCCTAACATAGCTTCCTTTTGGTTTTCCTTCTCTCTATCTGACTACTCCTCCTTAGATCTCCTTGCTGGAGCATCATCATTCATGTCATACTCCTTTACTAAAGTTATTTCCCAGGACTAGATCACAGAAATTTTACCCTCTTCTAATTATCATCGCCAAGTAGCTGAATCCAGTCCCAGGCTCTAGTGCTCTAATCCTATAGCACCAACTACCTATTAAACATTTAAAATTGGATGTCCCATTGATATTTCAAACTCAAATGTTAAAAATAGAATTCATTAGTCTCTCTCTCCTCCTCCCCAAACCACTTCTCTCTGAACTTTCCAGTCAATTAAGTTCATAACTTCAAGGTTATACTAGCCTATTCTCACTCTATGAATCCAACCAGTTGCCAATTCTTATATCTTTCTCTATATTTTCATGATCATTCATCAATATTTCTTTGACAGTCCAAGGAAAATAAGATTTCATTAACAGCATAGTAAAATAATTGACAAAAAGGTACAATTCCCCACAGTTTCTCACAACATTGTTAGAACACACAAAGTATATTTTAGGACATGGGTCTTCTACTGAGAAGACACATAGGCAGCATCCTAGCTCAAACACTCAGCAGCTTTTGTCTGGGCTTTATAGCAATAGCCTCCTACTTGGTTTCCTGGCTTCAAATATATTCCCACTTCAGTCCATTCTCTATATAGTCAACACTGTGATTTCCCTAAAGCATCTGATCAGGTCCTCAGAAATTCAGTAAACTCTAGTGGTTCCCTGTTACCTCTAGGATCAAATTTGAACTGCTCTTTTTGGCATTAAGTTTTTACAAACTGGTTCTACCCTCCCTTTCCTACCTTATTATACATTATTCCTTCTCACATGCTCTATGGCCTAGGCAAGCAGTTCTTCCTCACACATAATACCATCTTTCCATCTCTATTACTCTTCATTAGCTATTCTTTATGCCTAAAATATATATCTTCTTTACTTCCATGACTTAGAATTGTCAATTTTCTTCAAAACCTGGCAGAATATCCCCTTCCTGGTCCCCTAAGCTTTCTCCCTACCTATATCCCATCCCCAAGTAGGACACCTATGTCTTTTATTTTTTAAATGTGTTTTTTATGGACTTATATATAGTGGTGGGATTTAAATAAATGAACAACCAGTTCTCTGCCCTAATGACATTTTAAGTATACAAAAAGATATACTAGAAAGCAATTGAATATTCCATGCATTTAATACTCAAATAAGAACAATAAAAGAGGCACACAAAACTAAATTATGCTATATTACTCACAATTTAGCAAACGCATCCTTATGGAACAAAAGCAGTTACATAACCACAGCAACCAATGTTGGAAAATATGCAGTACCAAAATTCATTCTATCTATTCTCTTTTTTTCTTCTACTTCCATGGCTTCCAAAATGGACAATTAAATATCCTTTGAAATCTATATTTCTATTGGTTCATTATGTTCCAGATTCCTATTGGTTTCACCTTACAAAGAACACCAGCAAACTCATAATACCTCAGGGGAATTTTGGGCTTTACACAAAATGGAAACAAATGACAGCCTGTCACCCCCTGGGTGTTTGGTAATTTTTCTTTTCACATTATGTGGTTGTTTACTGAAGTAACAAAAATGAGGAAATTAAAATGAGGTATTTCATCAAAAGTAGAATGAGTTTTAAAAAATGAATAAATCAATATTTCAAACAGAATTCTGTCAATTTTTTTCACCTGTGGACAGAACGGACATTACTAGTGGTGCTAAGAAAACACTGTTACATAGATGAAAGTTAAAAAATAGTTAAGGAATGCAAATTTGTGATCTCCATATTATGCAGATGCCCAGGTGCCCACCTTAGAGAGAACCCTGATAACAAGTGCCACTTTAACATCCAGTTCATGGAACTCATCATAAAATTAGGTATCCATTCTGCCAAATTGGTGCAAATCAGCTGTCCCACCACTGCTATATATAAGTATGTTATTTTCCCTCATTTAAAGGGTAAACTCCTGGGGTGAGAAGATTGACTTTTTCTTTGTTTCCCTATGGTTCAGCACAATGTCTAGCATATAATAGGTGTTTAATAAATATTTATTGATTGATCAATATGGAAAGAGAGGAGGCATTAAAGTTTTTATTATTTATTTCTAGGACAATCATATCACAAGACAAGAGGAGAATATGGTATTGACAATATAATGAACATGTATGCTAATTCTGTTACCTTAATATGGTTCATCTTACATAGAAACCTAGATTCTGGGGCCTATCTACTCGCAAAAGCACTAACAAATTTCCATGTACATAGCCATACCTCTGAGGTTAAATCATTTTTCTTGTTACCAAAAGATTGTCTTTATCCCAACAAAAACAAATTGTCAATTAATATTCACAAAGTTGTTAGAATAAATAACGAATTGATAAAATGTTGCTTTTGTTTTATCAGATTTTGTTTTGATATAACAATCATTTTCCAATAAATAAGGCCCCAAAATACCTGCCCTTAAAAACAATTAAGCAAAACTATTTTTATATAGTGACTATAATGGACAAGACATGACATTTTCTGTTCCTATTTAGATTTAGAATCTCTTACCAAAAAAAAGTTTTAACATTCACCATCTGAAACTAAAATTGGCACTGTATTTGACCTAATTTTTATCTCTTAGTGGTATCTTCATCTACATTATTATAATCATTATGTATTTTGTTATCCTTGCTCTTAGTCCCTATATCTTCCTATAATTCTCTAAATTCTTCATTATTTGTTCTCAGTAGCAAAATAATATTCCATTATATTTGTATATTTGCATAGTTATTCACCAGTCTATTAGAAGATAATTTGTTTCTTGATTTTTGTGAATACAAAAATTGTTACTATTAATATTTTGATACATTTGAGATTGGCCTGAAACAAGGGCCAATGCTATAAAGGTATGAACAATTTTGAATTTTCTTCATCTCTCTAAATGTCCCACAATAATTTGACTAACTCACAATTCCACAAAGAATATCTTAGTTTACCTGCCCTCCCCTGGTCTCTCTGACACTTACAATCTCTTTTTGCCATCTTTGCTGGTTTAAAATAATACCTCAGGGTTGTTTTAATTTGTATTTATTTTATTGTTAGCAATTTGAAACATTTTTTTCATATTGCTGTTGATAATTTGCATTTTAATGAATTGCATTTTTGTTTAGTCTTCTGTCTCCAAGACTAATTGCATGTTTAGGTAAGGACTTCTGATTTTATTAGAACTGTTAATTTGAGATAGGAAGGGTGGAATAATGGTCTTGGAATGAGAAGAGACCAGGATCCAAGTCCACTTCTAGACAATTGTGTAGGATCCTAAACAAACTTTATGAAATAGGGAAAAGAATGCCTAAAGGATATATGAAACATTATATGCAAATTACTTTGTAATCCAAATGTCAGTTCCATATATGTTTTAGAACCAACTTCCTTGTTTGAAGTACAGAAAGTAGATCTTTAATAGTCTAGGTTGAAGTTAAGGCAGAGGTTTTGACTTTAATGGTGAAAGACAATTCAAGAATTTGCTCATTGTTATTATTAAATGAATTGAGCCAAGTCACTTGATCTCTCTTGGGCTCATTTTCTTTATCTGGCCTTAGACCTTTTGGCACAGTATACAATAGTACACAACATTCAGAAAGTAGAAGGAAATGAACAGGTACAAGTGTGGAAATTTGTTTAATCTATTCATAATTATTTTAGAAGAAAGGCTCTTAAGCTTTCTTTTGTCTCATGGAGCCCATTGGCAGACTGGTAAAATTATAGAATTTTTCTTGGAATAATTGACTGCTGTTATTTTGGGGTTTTTTTATTTGATAATTGAAGGATATGGTAAAGTTCAGCAACAAATTAATGAAAATAAAGAGGTTTTTTTCCCAAATCCAAGTCCACAAACTCCTGAAATGTCCATAGTTCACAAGTTAAGAACCTTTGTTATAGAAGCATGAAGGATGGATGCCCACCATGTTAATGAATTCCTTTATGTGGTATGATTTCATGATCTATTCTGCTACTGATTAATGCCTAAAATCCCTTTCACAGGAAACAATTTCTGATTCTACAATAAAAAAAATAAGTAAAATAAAATAATGTCTTTTGAGGAAAAATACAGCAACTTGTCTATCTTACATATAAGTGATAAATATCAGAAAGAAGATTTTAGTTGGAAAAGAGACATTTAGTTCAATTCAATTCAATAAGCATTTGTTAAATACTTGCTATCTTCCAATTTTGCTTTTGAAAACACAAATACTAAAATAAAACTTTCTTTTTCCTCAAGAAGTTTACAATCTAATGGGAAAAACAACTTGTCACAGATAAGTATTAAAGAAAATATATCTACAATGCAATTTGAGGAAACAGAAGAGCCCTAACACCTAAGGAATCAGGAAATGCTTCTTGTAACATATAACATAAAAGTAATCCTTGAAGGAGTCAAGGGATTCCAAAAGATGCAATTCTGGTGGGGACAGGAAAAGCTTGTATAAAGACACTGGATTAGAATATCATAAGTAGCTACTGGCAATAGAGGTCATTTGATTGAAAAATAAATTATAGAGTATTGAGGGGGAAGTAATGCCCCTTGACCATTAACATTCCTACTTAGAGAAGGATGCTACATGAACAACAACTTCCAAAAAACATTTCTTTACCACATTATTGAGAATGATGGAAGGACATTGGCCTTGCCTTTCATGACTACAATCAACTCTGAAAACTTTCAGGAATGTTATTCTGTAAACTTTTCACAAGTTCTTTCTCTATCTCTAGAGGTTTTCATAATAGTAAATGTGCCCAAGACCCTTCATTTACACTAGGGAGATATATAGGTGAAAGAGAGATCTATGATTAAAATGGTTCATAATTATTTCTTATAAGTAGGCAAAATCATCACAATTGCAAAATAAATGGAAAAAATATAGAGAATACAAGATTCTATCTTGTTTAAATTCTAATTGTCAAAAAATATGGGTAGAACAAAATCCAGTCTTAAAAGACTCTTCTCCAACAAGGTATCAAACTTGCTTATGGGTAAGATCTTTTTTTAAATTCATTAGTAGTTACAAATACAAAGAAAATTTCTTTTTCAAAGTTCTTTTGATTATTGAAGGATACCATATCGATGGTGATGTTCTCAGTTTATCCCAAATTATGAATGATATTGTACTGATTGCACTAGGCCCTGGAATACTAACAGACCTGGTCACAAAAAGCCATAGTAGCTTAAAGTAATCCACATGGGAAAAACAAAAATAGATAAACTGTAAGTATTACTCAAACTATGGCATTCATTAAATTAAGCCCATCAGTTGCTTAGATAAGTGATATAGGTAGATAATGTTCTAGGCCCAGAACAAAATAGGAGGAGGAAAGCAAATTGGGAAATCAAGTTGTATTTTAAATAATTCTGATGTGCTCCTGCAAGAAAAGCTCATCTCATTTTTTTAACATCATTATCAAGTGACACTAAATGGCTATGAACCACACAATCTCAAAAATAATCAGAATGATAAATGAATCAAAGGTTATAGAATAACATATTTTGAGTGTAAATAAATTGTACTATGTTATAATTCAGTAACATCTCAACCTCTTTGTGTAAGTGAATCTGACCTAGCTCAACATATCATCCTCCCTCAATTGTTCAAGCTCCCCACTTCTCTACTTCTCTGTAGGCACAATCCTTCAAGGCAGTTAAAACTTAATTGCTGCAGTTATAATTATTATGACACTTACAACAACCCGTGGTGTTGAGAAAGTCCTATTGGGAAGATTCTTCCTCCTTCTACCATCTTATCCTACCTCCTACTTTCCATCTAAGTCCTGACTTTAGTAAATATTGCCTTAAAGATAAATTTATCTAATCTGGGGCAATGACTACTGAGTATGAGTTCCTCCTCTTTTCCATTATGAGTAGGACAGAATCAGTTCCATAGGATGAGCAGATATGAATTTACTATGACCTACATCACAGATCTCATTATGTCAATATTCCCCTAAAACCACACTTCTTCTCACCTTCCATCTGTTTGGCAGAAGCGCCATCCTTCTAGTTACCAAGGTTCAAACCTCATTGTCATCTGACTCCTCATGCTTTCTCACTCTTCATATCTATTTAGTCAAGAAATCATGTCATATCTGCCTCCCTATCTTTTCATCCTCACAACCATGATCCTAGTTCAAGTCATAATCAACTTTTTTTCCTAAAGTATTGAAATAGCCTCCTAATTGTTCTCCTTGTCTCATCTCTTCCTACCCCAGTTCCTTCTTCATGCAGCTATCAATGTATTGTTGCCAAGTTTTCTTAAATTCAGGCTTAACCATCTCACTCAATCTCATTCAATAAACTACAGTGTTGACCATTGACTCTAAGATCAAATAGGGTTTTTTTTAATCTCCATCTCAGTGTTTTCATTTTTTATTTTTTGTGTAAGTTTTATGATATATCTAATTACTAGTATATCAGGACATTTGTATATTTTTTAAAATGTGTATAAAATTCACCCAATAAAAAAGTCTTAGAGATTACTGCTCTAGAGAATCTGGATTAACTTTTATCAAAGACTTCCTTCCTCCACTGTTGGCTTTAGAGATAGAAAAGATTCTAGTAACTGAGTTCAAACACTTCATTTTACAAACATGGAAACTGGAGCCTAAATAAGCTGTGATTTAACCAGAGTAACACAGATACTAAATGAAAGAACCAGAATTTCTCTGATTCCAAGTCTAATGTTCTTTTGGTACCACTATGCTGGTGTACCAAAAATCCAATTGATTTTGAATTCAATCACTTGAAACACCTCCAAAAAAATCCACCTTGGGAATAGCTATTTTAAACAGTGGGTAGAACACCCAGGCCTGGAGTTAAAAAGAACCAAGTTCAAATCTGACCTCAGACATTTAATACTTACTATCTATGTGACTCTGGGCAAGTCACTTAACTTCAATTACCTCAGGGTCCCCCTCAAAAAAAATCCAAGGCTAAAACATTTAGGGAATAAGGATGATTTCCCCTCAAAGATATCTATTTTGCTTGTTTCCTTACATTCCAGAGTGAATTACAATTCATTTCTGGGTAAAGTCTCTAAGGAATTATGGCATTAAGCTAGGAGTTACATTCAGTTGACCAATAAGATGCCAGTTGACTATGTCATCAGTTGGGAAAATATAGAACAGTTGAGCTAAGTAAATTGCCATTATTAACCCAAGTTGTGCAGAAATTAGTTTCTGGAAGATGGTTATCTTATTTCCTATCTTCCATAAATATCCAGGAAACACATGTTTCTGATGCTCCTACTGCTTTGCTGGCAATAGGAGAGGCTGCTTTCAGTCCTTCTGTTGTTTGAAGTTTCAGTGTTTCTATCACAGATTCCTAATCTCAACTATTTCTAAATTGGCAATAGTAATCTAAAAAATCTGGAAATTGGCTCTTCTGAACTGTCAAATAATGTGACTTCTTATTTATGGAGTTTGGTTTTTATTATGGTAGAGAGGAGGGGAGGAGAGTGGCAGTTTCAGAAACCAAATTCCTAAAATTGGGTGAGTTCAAAAGTGTAACAGAAATTGTTTTTTTCTGGAATCATTTATCCCTGACATTTTTTATGAGTCTGCTATGAGAAATGCACCATGGTGTATTGGAAAGCATGCTGGATTAGGAGCCTAAGGACCTAAATTATAAATACATCTTTGAAACTTGCTATCCACTTGATTTTTACCTCTAGTTCAACCTTTTAGCTATTCTGGGTCACATCTAAGAACAAAACCTTGTTAAAGGCAGCATACAGAATTTAATATTTGACTACATTGTAACATATTATCAATAAATATAATAATAAAATGTAATAATGGCACATGAATGGACTCTGAGGGCTTTATAAGGGCTTTGAATGAACATATGGAACATGAGTTAGACCTACCTGTTCTAGGCCTCATTTTCCTTTCTTGGATAATAAGAAATCTGGATTAGATAATGTCTAAGATTTTCTTCCTTATCTAAATTTTAAGAACCTGCAATTTGGTTGTTAATTTCCCCTTCTGCATTTATGAGCCCTGTATATGAAGAACATAAAAATACGACAGAAATATTTTCAGTCCTTTGGTTTATATACCATCTGACAAAGACCAGCCAATTTACTTCCCAACCTTATTTTATGTTATTTTCCTTCACACAATTTTTGGTCCAGAAAAACTGATCTTGTTCCATACAGTTAATAATTCATTTCCTTTTTCCTGTAACTTTGGTGTTTTCCATGACTATAATATACATGCATACATACACACACACACACACACACACACACACACACACACACATATCCACACCCTCTACATCCACCTCTTAGAATTTCTAATACTCGGGGTGGCTAGGTGGTGGTGGATAAAGCACCGACCCTGGAGTCAGGAGTACCTGAGTTCAAATCCAGTCTCAGACACTTAATAATTACCTAGCTGTGTGGCCTTGGGCAAGCCACTTAACCCCATTGCCTTGCAAAAAAAAATAACAAACAAAAACAAACTAAAAAAAAATTCTAATACTGGTCAAAGTTCAGCACAAATAGCTCCTATGGGAAGCTTTTCCTGTTACTCAATTTATAATACCTCTTTCTTCCCCTTCAAATTATCTTCTATATATCTTGCATATACTGAAAGACATGCATACCAGTCCCTATACAATGCAAACTCCTTGAGTATAGGGAATACTTCATAGAACCATCAGTTTGTAATTATACTTATGGAGATCCAAATCCTTCATTTTGAGATTGGAGGAAATGAAACACAGTGAAGTTAAAGGACTTACCCAACATTAGACAACTAGAGAATGGTAAAAGCAAAATTCAAAGAGAAATCTTTCTGAGGTCTTATGGTCTATTCATTTTGTTGCATTTGATTTATGTTTTGGTTTTCCCAGTATAGCATAGAGTACAGAACATAGTAAGCATTTAATAGTTGGTAAATAGTCATTTATTAAATATTAATTGTATGACAATAATTAGCTGCCTGGCAGAGATACAAAGAAAAATAAAATAGATTCTCTGGTCTCAGGAAGCTCAGAGTTAAATGGGAAAGTTAGCCTGCAAAGAACTATGAATAAACATATTATACACAGGATAAAACAGAATAATCAAAGAGAGAAGGCACTAGAATTGAGGGGTTAAGGAAAGACTTTTGAAGAAGGTGAAACTTTAGGTGGGACTCAAAGGAATCAAGGAAAGTCCAGAGACGGAGAGGAAAAATGTCAGAAATCTAGGCACGAGGAATATCCAGTAAAAATTCCCAGAGTTGAGAGATGGAGTATTCTGTGCAAGGAGTGTTTTACCAAATGAAATAACATGAAGGGAGAAGAAAAGAGAAGAGTAGGATGAAGTGTTGAGGAATCCATCATTAGTGGTCATGACCTGGATGAAAATCTCTCAAAGGAAATGAGAAGTGATCAGTCAGGTAAGAAAATAACCAAGACAGAAAGTCATAGCCACCTAGGGAGAATGGGGCACTTAACAGAAGAGGGTGATTAATAGGGTTAAAGGTTGTAGAAGAGTCAAGAAGGATAAGAAATGAAAAAAAGATTATTAAGTTTGTCAAATAAAAGAACATTGACACAATTTCAATAGACTCATGTCACTTCCATATTCAGAGTCAATAGTTGCTGAGTAAAAGTTGAAGTTCTCTCTCTCTCTCTCTCTCTCTCTCTCTCTCTCTCTCTCTCTATCTATCTATCTCTCAATATGTGTGTGTTTGTGTGTGTGTGTGTGTGTGTGTGTGTGTGTGTGTGTGTCTGTGACTCTGTCTCTATCTCTAATGTGTCTAATGTGGAAAAAAGGGTTTTCAGGACTATTCATATTATTAACATAATTTTTTCCTTGAATTCTTAATGGAAGGAAGTAGAAATTGGAAATTAAAATCAAAAAACAAAATAAAGTTAAATTTTAAAAAATCATTGATGACTTTAGAGTTTCATTTGAACTATGAGGTTGAAAGTCAAAACAATAGCAAACAATGCTTGCTGAATGATTGAAGCCCTAAATAACTTTATATTAGTCCAATTTTAACTTTAGTTGGCTATTCTTTGAGCAAGATACTGGATGGGGCTACCATCATTGGACTATACTATAGAAGATTTGTAAAGACTTAGATAAAATTATATCATCTTTAGGGAAGATAATCTAGTAAATTTTATGGAAAATAGAGGTCTGGCTGCAGAAGAAAAAGGATAATCCTGGTTCTGCCACATGATAGCTATGTGACCTTGGACAAGCCACTTTTTTCCTATATCTTAGTGTTTTTCATCTGCAAAGTTAAAAAGCTGAACTAGATGACCTCTCTGAGCTTTCTTTAAATCTAATGCCTAATACTAGTAGTACTCTTTTTTTATTAAATCATGTGAACTCCATGGTAAGATAAAAAAAAATAAAATAATTGTAGAAAGTTTTATGTAAAAAGTATAAATATCCACTTAGAAAAATGTAAGTGTTATTTTCACTTAAATGTTAACAAAGGAACAGTTAAGTGGAGGGAGGGAGAAGTATTACAAAAGATCTAATTTCTTCATTTGTGGATTTCTTTATCTTAATTTGGACTCAGCTATGGGGGGGCATTTAAAGTTGTTTTTATTTTTAATTATCATGTGATAGCACTAACAACAAAAGATGAGTCAGAAAAACTATATTCTGGTACTATCTCTCTTACTCCTAAAATAGGTGGTCTTAAGTCCATCAGTTAATCTACGTAAGGAAACAAGAGAACATTTTGTTTATAATAACAGTTTTCAAAACTTATGTAATAAAACTACTTTGGAGCAGGACAAAAGAAGATATGCTTGTACAGGCCATCCTCCAAAGGTTAAAAGTAAATCAGAGGAGAGATCCCCCAGGGCTGTCACAGAGAAAGCTTTATGAAGTAGCATGGATATAAGCTAGATTCTGAGAGAAGTAAATAATACCCCCTCTAACCTCACCTCCCCTGCAATTATCCACTATAAAACAAGATTTTTCATTGATTTGGTTTGTAGAGATATAGAGGATGCTATGTAGAAGATACATAGAAATGACCTGAATTATGAATCACAAATTTGATTTAGAATAGACCTATTTTTCTTCACCATTTTCTCTTCTTCACCTACTACTATTTGACCTTCCCAATGTCCTAGACACAAGTGTCTTGAGGGAGCCACATCCAAAGGTCCTTAACTTTAAATTTGATTTCTTAGATAATATACTAGACTTGTAATCAAGTCCCACTTTCAAATCCTATCTCTGAGCCTCAGTTTCTTCATCAGAAAAGTTGGAATTAATAATAATAATAATAATCCATAACTTGCATCCCAAATTTGTGTGGGACACTCCAAAGAGCTAATCTATTAAAAGCAGCTGTCAGATCTTAAAGTCAGATGTTATTATTGTGCAAAGTGAAATAGCATGCAAAGGGATTATAAACAGCAAAGTGATATATAAATGTAATCAATTTATTACCATCATCATTATCGTTATCATCATTATGAAGTGAAGCCCCCAGATGATTACGTTCATCAGTGAGTATTAAAACAAGGCCTTTCTTTGTTGTTGTCATAAATATGTTGCTTTCTACTCCTAACTAATAACAAAACAAGGCCATCCTTTTTATCTCCAAAGACTCTATTTGCACCTGCTATTCTGCCCTTCTTGCCAATAGGGTCTGTGGGAGAGACCTTTGAAGTATGTTACTTTTATTGCTGTTCACAGATGTACAGGAAGATGAACTAGCCTTCCCTCACCCACCCTCTTGCCCTGACAGTAACTCAGTTTTTGTGCATATTCAGAGAAGATATACAATTAAGGCAGCATAATACTCCAGTTAAAAATATCCTTTCAGCTCTGCTCTGGGGGCTCTTGCTCGTTTTTTAATAGAACAGTATTAAAAATAAAAAGATGCAATCTAAATGCAGGATCCAATCGATGCACAAACTATTTATTTTTATTTCCCCATTTAGATCTTACCCATCAAAGCCACATCCATCTGGGCACTTTATGACTTTATAAGATGCTTTAAAACAGGAAAAGAATCAAATAGGATGTGTATCCCCTCTTTCACACACACACAAACACTGACACACACACACACACACACACACACACACAGTGTCTATGTCTCTGTCTCTCTCTGTCTCTCTGTCTCTCTCTCTCTGTCTCTCTCTCTCTCTCTGTCTCTCTCTCTCTCTGTCTCTCTCTCTCTCTCTCTCTCTCTCTCTCTCTCTCTCTCTCTCCCCTACCTGAATTGTATACATTATAAGTCTCTCATGTCATGATTGTAGCCTTCTAGATTTTTGACCTATCTAAAAGGAAGGCAAAGGGCCAAGACAGACATTTACATGGATCGGTCCATTCCTAAATCAATCCCAATCACCAAGGAAACTAGAGGAAAAGAGAAAATTCCACTGGGGTCTAAATTAGTAAAATGGATCTTCAATGCATGACTAAGGATTAGGAGAAATATGAAGCAAGGGATGGCATTTATTTATCATACTAAGTATTTCATTAACATGTACTTTGCAATTAAATGTGAAATGTGTTTTGAAAAGTAAAAAGTATTTAAATATTTGAGTTATTGTTTTGAGTAGTAACAGACTTCTAGAGTGTCTATAAGTCATTTTTATGTGTATTGTCTGCCATACCTGACCACATATCCTTCTAGAGCTATAAGTATGTTTCCTCCTTTGCAATACATCATCTAGTACAAATCAATGCATACAGAAGAGACTAAAGATAAATGTCAGCCCATGGTAAAATCATGAAATTTGAAATGTGATGTTAGAATACATGCCTCATTCATTCAGGGAACGTTTATCAAACGACTCCTCTATCCAATGTACTATTCTTACAGTAGACAGTAGAGATCTAAAGATAGATGCATCACAAGGCAAGTTCCAAAGTAATTACAATCTAAAATTTGGAAGAGACGTGTACTAAAATGATTGGGATACTAATTGCTGTTGTTCAGTCATGTCTCTCTCTTCAGGACCCCTACTTAAGGTTTTCCTGCCATGTCCTCCTCCTCCAGCTCATTTCCAGTAGAGAAAACTGAATCCTAGAGGGTTAAAGGACTTCCCCCAGAATCACACAACTAGTAAGTATTTGAGATCAAATTTGAACTCAGGACATTCTTATTCTGGCCCTGGCCCTCTCACCACTGTACCACCTAGATGTTGCTACTAGGGAGAGTACAGTTAAGTATAAAGCAAAGTATCAAGCAAAGTTCTATAAGAAGTTTGAGGATAGAGAAGTCAGTTCCAAGAAAGGGAAGGAGAAATAGAAAAAAAAAACTTCATGGATGAAGTGGGACCTGACCAGAAGTTTGAAGAAAAGGAAACGTTTCAACAGAGAGGCTAGGAGGAGGGACATGTCCTATTTTGAAGCTTAAGATTGCAAATGCCGTGAGTTCCAATGATAATGGCTAGTGACTAGGAAGGTCAGTACAAGAAATAGAAATGTAGAATGGCTCAGTTTGAAGAGAACATAGAATGTAAGAAAGGCAACAGGAAATAAAACTGAACAATTTGGATCCAGATTGTAGAAAATTAAGAATGCCAGAGATAAGCATTCAGTGGTAAAGCTACAACTATAAGAGTCCAATAACCCTATCTTTTAAGTCTTTAATAATGTTAAGTATGATATATCCATACAGAGAGCACGGTTAAATAAGATTCATTTTGTAAAAAGCCATGGAATAAATCAATCACAGAAAACAAACAAGCATATTCAGCCCCAAAAAAGGTTTCCTCTCCACCATGCAGGAATTAATATCCCAATTCAAAATATCACATTTAGGATTTATTTTTTCCAGTCAAATTGGAGGCACCTTGTAGAAGTAGCAAAGAGACCCTTACAATGAATAAGCTAGCCTCCAGATAAAGCAGTGAAAACTGTGCATTGAAATAATCTCAAGGCCAAGTTGGCATATTCTATACTGAAGTGAACATTGCTTTTAACTTATCTCTACAGCTCATGGCTGTCCAATGTAAATAGCTTTAAACCTTACAAGAATTTAGTCACCTGGTCCACAAGAAATCGTGTGGAAAACTTCATCATAAAGGCAATTTGCTTTCTCAGCTACCAAGCTTAGATTTGGTTTGACTTAATTTTATCACATTGCCTCATGCTCACCACTTAGGAAAAATATTACCCCAAACAATGTCATTACTATCTTACAGAAGCAGAGTATTTCACAATTCCATTATATGTCCTATATTTTCCAATATCAGAGTCTGATTATTCAGTTCTCTATTCTTTCAACGCCTTCTTTCCATCTAGATCTATTGAAATCCCTTTCATTCTTTCCAAATAACATAACCTTTACCCTATAGCATCTTTCCTCAAGAGCCGCTATAATAACCAAAAGTGGAGCAGCTAAGTGGCACAGTAGATACAGTACTAGATGTGGAGACAAGAAAATTCATCTCCCTGAATTCAAGTCTGACCTGACACTTCTTAGCTGTGTGACTCTAGGCAAGTCACTTAACCTTGTTTGCCTCAATTTCCTCATCTTTAAATAAACTGAGAAGGAAATGGCAAACCACTCTGTTATCTTTGCCAAGAAAACCCCAAATGAGGTCACAAAGATTTAGATACAACTTAAAAAGCCTGCATAGCAATGCCAATTCAATAGCATTTTGTACATCTCTGTACAATTATCATGTCTTACTTTATATCAACTATTCACATATGTAGTCTAGCTTTCCATCCACCTCTCATTAGATTATAAACATAAAGAGGGCAAGAAATTTATTATATTCCATTTATGACTCTAGACATTGTACTCTGTAAATATTGTGGAGATTGTGGAAATTGAGTGAATTATATTGACTCCATCTTGTGACTTCATTCCAGCTTTGGTTCAGTTAAACCTTTCTATTCAATAAGGGACCAATCCAATTTCTGTCTTGTGGGGAAAAAAAAAAAAATTATTGCATTGTTTGACTCTAGACCTGAGTGACTGGGAAGTTGGCTCCCCCTATCTATTGCTTCAAGACCCTTTAACTAAAAGCCTAGTCTGTGCTGACTGGAAACCCAGATTGTGAAGTTTTCTCACAGTTATACATCTCAAGCAATCCCAATGTCTTATCTGAAAATTAGACCTGTACTGGTCAATCAGTTACCATTTTCATGTTCCTTTGATTGAATAGACACTTGAGGAGAGCAGAATAAATTGTACCTGTTTACTCTTCCCCTCTCAAAAGTAAAGCCCTTAACCTCTCCACCAATTAAAAAGCAGATCATCTAATCTTGTATCTTTATTTATAGCTTCTTAATTGCTTTTTTAATATATAAAAATTGTCTCCCTCTAAATTTAGGGGTCTAGTGCCAAGCTGAGGAGGACTGGTCCCAATTTGATATGAAATTGTCATGTAATATGGTCATAAACTCAAATCTATGTTTCCTCAATTATTTCAAATTTCACCCATCAGAATATTATGTATTTAATGTTTATTGAGTTCCATGATATTAGCATTTCAAGAAAGGAAGAAGCCAAGATGACAGAGTAGAGGCAGCAACACCCAGTCAAACTTTATTAACATTTCTTTTCAAACAACTTTAAAAATAAAATATCAAATTGAACTTTAGAATGGCATACCCAAGGAAATGTTGGAGCAAGAATTTTCTTTTTTCTAGTTCAATGCAATTAAGAAGATCATAATGAAAGGTCAATAAGGATTTTTACCAGTAATGCAAGACTGGTTCAATATTAGGAAAACGATCATCATCACTGACCATATCAATATTAAAACCAAGCAAAATTATATGATTATATCAATAGATATTAAAAATTTTTGATAAAATAGAATAATAGATAAATAGATAATAGATAAAATTATTAGACAGCACAGAAATGAATGGAACTTTTCTCAAAATGATAAGTGGTATTTATGTAAAACCAAGAATAAGAATTATCTATAAATGGGGATAAACTAGAAGTCTTCTTAACATTAGAGGTGAAGCAAGAATATTCATTATCAACAGTAGTGTTCAGTATTGTAGCAGAAAAAATAATTGTAACAGCAAAAAAAAAGAAAATGAAGAAATAGAAACAGGCAATAAAAAAACCAAAATCATGACTCTTTGCTGATTATCTAATGGTATACTTAGAGAATCTTAGGGAATCAAATAAAAAAGGTAGTTGAAATCATTAACAAATTTTGGAATGTTATAAGATGTCAAATAAATCCACACAAATCTTCAGCATCTATATATGTGTGTGTGTGTGTGTGTGTGTGTGTGTATAAAAGCAACAAAACACAAAAGGAAGAATTAGAAAGAGAAATCACCCACAGATAATATAAAACATTTGTGAATCTACCTGTCAAAACAAATCTAGGACCTTACACATACACACACACACACACACACACACACACACACACACACACATACAACAGATCAAAACAACTGAAGGAATATTAATTGCTCAAGTGCTCAATTTAGCTCAAATCAATATAATCAAAATAACAATTCTACCTAAATCAATTTACTTATTCAGTGTCATAAAAATAAAGATACCAAAGTATTATTTCTTATATACAGGAAAAGTAGCTATAAAATTCATCTAGAAAAACAAAAAGTCAAAACTATCAAGAGAATTAAAGTTTAAAAAAATGAAAAAATTAACTCCCTGGGAAGAGCCAAAATGGTGAAGAGAAGCTAGGAAGTTCCCAAAATTTTAAACAGTCTCTAAACAGAATCAAAAGCAGTAAAAAAGTCAAAAAAAAATCCTGTAAAACAGCTCTTTAGCTGAAGAATTTTGGAGTCACTTCAGAAAAGGTCTGTCTCACGTGGATAAAATGGGAGTGTATCCCAGTATAGGTAGGGAGACTTGGAAGCCATTGAGAGGCTCTTAGTCCTGAGAGACTCAGGTCCTGGCTCAGCAGGCAAGTGGAAAAGCAGGTTAGCAGAACAGCAGGTCAGCAGTGAGGGTCCCACCTCCAGCTTAGAAGACAAAGTTTGAGACTTGGATCAAACCAAAAAAGATAAAGAAGGAAATTTCCTCTTCCACAGGCAATGAAGTAATATCACTATTAAACATATATGCCCCAAGTACTGCAGTATATAAATTCTTAGAGGAGAAGCTAAACTATTTACAAGAAAACCTATGTAGCAAAACTATTTTAGTGACAGACCTCAACCTCTCTGACTCTGAATAAGTTTTGATATGATAGAATTTTTTGATATGAAAGAATTAGATACTATAGATCTCTGAAGAAAATTGAATGAAGTTTGAAAGGAATATACTATTTTCTCTGTGATATATGGCCCCTACATAAAAAAATGATCATGTATTAGGATATAAAAACCTTAAAATCAAATGCAGAAAAGCAGAGATACTAAATTCATCCTTTTTAGGTCATGATGCAATAAAAATGACATGTAATAAAGGACCTTGGAGACTAAATAATCTAATTTTAAAGAATGAGTGAATGAAACAACAAATTATAGAAATAATTTACTCCAAGAAAATGACAATGATGAGACATCATAACAAACTTGTGGGATGCAGCCAAAGCATTTATTAAGGGAAATTTTATATCTCTGAATGTTAACATGAATAAAAAAAGAGAAAAAGAAGATCAATGAATTGGGCCTGCGACTAAAAAAAGCTAGAGAAACAACATATTAGGGGCAGTTAGGTGGCACAGTGGATAGAGAAGGGGGAATTTAGCTCAAATGTGACCTCAGACACTTAAATAATTGTATGGCTGTGTGACTTTGGGCAAGTCACTTAACCCCATTGCCTTGCAAGAAAAACAAAAAACAAAACAAAACAAAAAAATAAAAGAACAAATTAGAATTTCCCAATTAAATGCCAAATTAGAAATTCTGAAAATGAAAATTAATAAAATTGGAAGAAAATTATTCAACTAATAAATAAAATTAAGGGTTAATTTTATTTTAAAAAAACAATAAAATAGATAAAACTTTAGTTAATTTGATTTTAAAAAAAGGAAGAAAACAAAATTACCAGGATCAAAAATGGAAAGGATGAATCCACCATCAATGAGGAGGAAATTATAGTAATAATTTAGATCTATTTTACCAAATGTATGCCAATAAATCTGACAATATACACAAAAGGTATGAATATCTACAAAAAAATATAAACTGTCCAGATTAACAGAAAATGGCATAAAAATTTTTCTAAAAGAGAAGTTGAAGAAACCATCAATAAAATTCTTTTTTTTTTTAGGGTTTTTTTTTTTTTTGCAGGGAATGGGGTTAAGTGGCTTGCCCAAGGCCACACAGCTACGTTATTATTAAGTGTCTGAGACCGGATTTGAACCCAGGTACTTCTGACTCCAAGGCTGGTGCTTTATCCACTACACCACCTAGCCACCCAATAAAATTCTTAATTAAAAACCACTAGGTCAAATGAATATACAAGAGAATTCTACCAAACTTTTAATGAACAATTAATTTCAATTCTATGTAAATTCCAGTTATATATTTGAAAACAAAGGTAAAGAAAGATTTTTTTCCAAATTCCTTCTATAACATCATCATGGTCTGAAACATAAACTAGGAAGAGCCATAACAAAATTAAAAGCCAATCTTAAGGAATATTGATGAAAAATTTTTAAATAATTTTCAAATATTAAAATATTAATAAAGAGATTATAGAGTTATCACTATTATCACTTTGGTTGCATCATATCAAGGATGGTTCCTATTAAGAATGTTAGGAATACAATCTGCATAATTCATCACATTATCTCAATAGATGCTAAAAAATCTTTGACAAACTATAACATCCATTCCTGTTAAAACACTAAGTAGCATGGGAATAAATGAAGTTTCCCCTAAAATGATAAGCAGTATCTATCTAAAAACATCAGTAAGAATTAACTGCTAGAAGCATTCCCAGAAGGATCAGGAATGAAACTAGGATGCCCATTATCACCATTATTATTTAAACTTATATTAGAAATGCTAGCCTTAACAATAAGAAAAGAAAAAAAAACTGAAGGAATTAGAATAGACAGGAAACAAAATGCTCCCTATTTGCAGATGAAATCATGTTCTACTCAGGAAAACTTAGAAAACCAACCAAAAAACTACTTGAAACAATTAGCAAGTTTAACAAAGTAGCAGGATATAAAATATACTCACAAAAATCATCAGCATTTCTACCTATATATTACCAACAAAGACTTTAACAGCAAAACACAGGGAGAAAAAACTTCCATTTAAAATAACTGTAGACAATATAAAACACTTGGGGATCTACTTGCAAAGACAAATTCAGAAACTATATGAACACAATTATAAAATTCTTTTCCATAAAAATAAAGGTAAATCTAAACTACTGGGAAAACATCAGTATCTCATGGATAGGCCAAGTTAATATGATAAAAATTCAATACTATCTAAATTAAATGACTTTATATTTAGTGCCATACCATATAACCAAAAAAAATTGTATAGGGCTTGAAAAAAAAAGTAACAAAATTTATCTGGAGGAACAAAAGATCAAGAATATCAAGGGAATTAATAAAAAAAATGCAAAGGAAGTGATCTAGCTGAACCAGATCTAAAGCTATTTTATATAGCAGCAGTAATCAAAATTGCCTGGTACTGACTAAGCAATAGAAAAGTGGATCAGTAGAATAGATTAAGGAACAAAGGAAAAATAATAAATAACTATAGTAATCTACTATTTGATAAACCCAAAGACTACAGTTTCTGGGATAAGAATTGACTCTTAACAAAAACTGATGGGAAAATGGGAAAATAATATGGTAGAAATTAGACATAGTCCAACATCTTACACCCTATACCAAGTTAAGGTCAAAATAGATACCGGATTTGGCCAGAAAAAGGTGAGAAGTCAATTAGGAGAACAAGGAATAGTCTATCTGTCAGGTCTATCTAGAAGGGAAGAATTTATGACCAGAGATGAGTTGGGGAAAATTATAAATTGTGAAATGACTAATTTTGAGTGTATCAAGTTAAAAAAGTTTTCCATAAATAAAACCAATGCAATGAAGATTACAAGGAAGACTGACATCTGGGAAACAATTTTCATAACTAGTATTTCTTTTTTAAAATTTTTGCCAGGCAATTGGGTTAAGTGACTTCCCAAGGTCACACAACTAGGTAGTTATTAAGAGTCTGAGGCCAGATTTGAATTCTGGTCCTCCTGACTCCAGGACCAGTGCTTTATCCACTGTGCTACCTAATTGCCACTATAGCTAGTATATCTAGTATATCTAGATAGTATACATACATACATATATATATATATATATATATATATACATATATATATATATATATATTTCTAAAATATTTAGAGAACTGAGTCAGATTTCTATGAATACAAATCATTGGGGCAGCTAGGTGGCGCAGTGGATAGAGCATTGGCCCTGGAGTCAGGAGTACCTGAGTTCAAATCCGGCCTCAGACACTTAATAATTACCTAGCTGTGTGGCCTTGGGCAAGCCACTTAACCCCATTTGCCTAGCAAAAACCTAAAAAAAAAAAGGAAAAAAGAACACAAATCATTCTCCAATTGATAAATGACCAAAGATATGAACAGGCAGTTTTCAGACAAAGGAATTTCAGCTATTTATAGTCTTATGAAAAAAGGCTCCAGATAATTATAGATTATAGAACAGCAATTAAAACTCTGTGGTACTGCATTATACCTATCTGATTGGTCAAAATGACAAAAAAAGGGAAATGATTAATGTTGGAGAGGATGTGAGAAAACTATGAGTTGTTGTTGGAGTTGTGAACTCATCCAATCATTCTTGAGAGCAATTTAGAAATATGTCCAAAGGGCATTAAAAATGTGTTCCAGAAATATCAGTACTAGGTCTATATCCCAAAGAGTTTATAAAAGGGGGGACAGACCCATATATACAAATATATTTATAATGGATCGTTTTGAATTGGCAAAGAATTGGAAATTAAGTTAATGTCCATTAATTGGGAAATGATTGAACAAATTGTAATATATGAATGTGATGGAGTACTACTGTTCTGTAAGAAATTGTGAGTGACCAAACTTTTGAAAAGTCTGCAAAGACTTGCATGAACTGATTGGTGAGTGAAGTGAGCAGAAACAGTAGAAATTGTACACATTAAGAGCCCCATTGTGAGATAATCAACTAAGATAGACTCGGTTCCTCTCAGGGGTTCAGTGATCAAGGACAATTCTACAAGACATGTAGTAGAAAATGTCATTCACAATCAAAGAAAAAACTTTGGAGTCATACTAAAGTATTCATTCTTAATACTTCATTTAATTTTTTTCTTTCTTTCTCATGTTTCCCCCTTACTTCTTATCCTTCTTTTACAGCATGACTAATATGGAAGCATTTTAAAAATGACTGTACCTGTACAACAATATTAGATCGATTGCTGCCATGGGGAGCATGGGAGAAGGGGATGGTAGAACTCTGTGGAACGCAAAAGCTTACAAAAGGATGAATCTTGAAAACCATCTTTGCGTGTAAACTGAAAATAATAAAATTTTAAAAGATATGAAGGAATAGTCTATTAGTATTAGAGTTCTAAACCGAATCACAAAGTCATAATAACCCACCCACCCCCAAAATCAGGTGGGACTTGCTCTGAAATACCGTATGGTAAGTCAACAATACAGAATGGCAAATGACCATAATAATCAAGTGTTAGATGCAAGTTTGGAGGAGGGGCCAAAAAATTTGCTCCAAAATGGGGACAAAATTAATGTCTTCAACAGAAAGTAGCAGAATGTGGAGTTTTACCTATCAGGTCTATAGGTAAGGAAAGAGCATTATGACCAAAAAAGAGATGAGAGAAATACAGGAAACATAATGGAAATTTTTTATTATATGCAATTAAAAAGATTTTACAGAAATAAAATCAATGCAATCAAAATTCAAAGGAAAGCAGGAAATTCAGGGAAAAATTAGAATAAGTTTTTTCCTGATGAAGATCTTATTTCTTAAATTTTATGGAAAGAAGATATATTCCCAATTGATAAATGGTCAAATGATGTAAAGGCCAATTTATGAAGATATCAAATCTATCTATAGTCATAAGAAAAAGTGCTCTAAATCACAATTTATTAGAGAAATGTCAATTAAAACAACTCTGAGATAACATCTTATACCTATCAGGATGAATAACAGATTCAAACAGAGGACAAATATAGGAGGGAATGTGAAAAAAATAGATACTCTAACAAACTGCTATGAGAGTTGTATGTTGGTCTCACTATTCTGGAGAAAAATTTGTAATTATGTCCAAGGGATTATAAAACTGTGCATATCTTTTGAGTCAACAGTACAACTACTACTACCTCTATATTCAAGAGAAATCAAAGAAAAGAGAAAATGGCACAATTTTAAAAATAGTTATTCAACTTTTGTGGTGGAAATGATTGAAAATGAAAGGATAATCATCAATTAAAATGGCTAAACAAGTTGTGGCATATGACTGTAATGGAATACTATTGCACTATAAGAAATGACGTGGTTTCAGAAAAATATGGCAATACATATATGAACTGATGCAAAGTGAAGTGAGTAGCACCAAAAAAATATTATACATAGTAACAGTAAGGTAAGAGGAAGACAATTTGTAACTGAAAATAAAATGAATATAGTGTAGAACAGAGAATTAAAATAAAATATCATTTCAAAATGTGTAAATATTATTCATATTCTCTGTCTATTTTAGGGAAAAATTCTCAGGACTTCTGAGTTAGAGGGATTTAGAGACATAGATAATGGTTAAACTGTGCAAGAGCACAATACTTAGACTCAGGAAGACCTGAGTTCAAATCTTGTCCCAACACAAATGAGCTATGTGATCATGGGCAAATCATTTAGCCTCACAAGACTCATTTCCCTCATTTGTAAAATGAAGATAATGATACTTACCTCACAAGATTGTTTTAAGATCAATTAAATAACATTTGTTTAGCACTTTTCAAATCTTAAAGCTATATTATGATTATCATCACTATTATCCCTAGAGAGAATCTTTCACTTAAATCCAGTTCAATTCAGAGCATATATTGAAAACCCCTTATGGATCTAACACCTCTGCTTGACCTAAGCCTGATAAAAGAGAAGAAAATAGAGTTGTTACAGCACTCAAGGGCTCTTGGGAGATAAAATCAGGACATAAGGGAAGTAAAAAGGATGCAAAACAATATAGAATTAAAAGATGGTATAAACTCTGTGTTAATAATATCACTTCATCTAAATTGGTTAAAAAGCAATGTTCCCTTCAGTAAGAACTGGACCAAATTGACCCTAGTTGAGTGGGTGGCCCTACCAATTCTTTATTACAGAACTTTAATAAACACCAGGGAAACCAAGATTTTGCTCCTCAGCGCCAACAGGGAATGAGAATTGAATTTCTTTGTGGGGAAGAGGACCAGAAGTTGAAGAAGTTCTACTTTGGGAGCCATTACCATGACATCTATCATTTAGGTTTATTTGGGGTGGGGAGTAGCATTACATAATGAATAGAGCATTGAACTTCAAGTAAGAAAGGTCTGAATTTCAATTCTATTTCTAAAATCCCCCTAGCTGTATGACCATAAGGAAATCACTTAACCTTTCTGAGGTCCAGTTTCCTTGTATCTCAAATGAGGCAGACTAAATGGTCTTTAAGGTTGCTTTCGGTTCTGAATCTTTGGTTTCATGTTCTTTTTAAATGATCTATCATGCTTTTGATAATATTTAGCTTCAAGAGTAGCCAAAAGCAGAAAATAAAAGATTTTTTCAATCTGATTTTGAAATAGTGGGATACATTGCTATAAAAGGTTTCCCCACAACTTTATATGAAAGTCCCTATAAGAAAATTATCTCCTGGGTCTATTTTCTGATCTTTTGGTCTTACTAGAAAATGAAAATTTTGAAAGAATATGAAGGTGTAAATATAATCACATCTGTATTAGAAAACACAATCTAAACTTATAAGTCCCCCTTTCTTAGAGGATTTTGAGGAGGAAAAACAATTCTGTAGAAGGCATAATAGAGTATCAAGTTATCAGCAAAGATATCACAGGATCTCAGAGGTAGAGAGAACTTCAGGTGCTATTTAATCCATCCCAATTTCTCCTGATAGGTTGACACAGTGACTGGGTGTGGAATCAGGAGGAATTCTCTTCCTAAGTTCAAACCTGACTTGAGACACTTACTAATTGAGTGATCCTGAAGAATTTACTAAATTCTATTTACCTCAGTTTCCTCATCTGTAAAGTGAGCTAGAGAAGGAAAGGGCAAACCACTCCAGTGTCTTTACCAAGAAAACTTCAACGTATGTCATAAAGAGTCATACACAACTGAAATAACTAAACCACAACCCTCATATCTCAAAACAAATAATGTTTATTCTACACTTAACACATGATCAGTCTTTACTTGAAAATCTTGAATGAAGATTATTTTTAAGCAATACATTCTCAACTGGACAAGCCTAATTGCCAAGAAATTTTCCTTACATCAAACTTAAATTTATTTTCAACTTCAACCTGCTACAAGAAGAATAAATCTCTTCTTTCTAACACATGGAAATCATTCAAATATTTGAATTCATCTCTAACAGTGTTTGACTCTTATTTAAGAAAACAGTGTATTGAAAACAAGTAAGGGCCATTTCTTCTAGTGAAAAAAAGAAATAATGGTCCATTATCATAGGGATTAGGTCTTTTCAAATTACATCTCACCTGGTGCTTACTTCATTGCACCCTCACCCATTTACAATAAGTACTTAATAATATTTCTTGAATGAATAATGAGTATCAATAACATCCCTAGAGGTATTGATTGTGAGATTCTGTGTGACTTCCTAGCCCTTCTTTCAACTTCCTTATAGTGACATAATGACACTTATGCCCGGGTTCTGGAGAGTGGACGATGCTCTCAAGAATTCCCGGTCACCAGGGCAGCTAGGTGGTGCAGTGGACAGAGCACCAGCCCTGGAGTCCAGAGTATCTGAGTTCAAATCCCACCTCAGACACTTAATGATTACCTAGCTGTGTGGCTTGGGCAAGCCACTTAACCCCATTTGCCTTGCAAAATCCTAAAAGAAAAAAAAAAAAGATTTCCCAGTCACCAAAGGAGTAAAACAAGGATGTGTCCTTGCTCCCATGCTTTTCAGCTCGATGTTTTCAATGTATTATCAAACATCTTCAATAAAAATGAACATGACCTCAAGGTCAGCTACCACACTCATGGCAAATTCTTCAACTTGAAAAGGCTACAAGTGAGGGTGCTGTGCTCTATAAGGAAGACAGAATTGAAGCAGTTCAAAGGAAATGTGACATTCCTAAGTTTAGAGTACCCACCAAGGTGTTCACATGGGCTATTTGTGCCCAAGCTGTGGTAGATCATTCTGAGCTCATATTGGTCTAATGAGTCACAGTAGGACACTCTTCAATTTGTCTTATAGTGATGTCACTTTGATCGTTTTGGTCTTCTTCAATAATGAAGGACAAGAACCAACTATACACAGACATATCAGGAGAAGTGAACTAATTTTCATTAAGAAGCTCCTTTTTTACTTCTGCTCTTCCTTTGCCTTCTCTTTCTCCCTCCTTCCTTCTTCCTAACACAATAAAATTGCCATGTATCACCTTGTTCAAAAATGTGCAAGAAGGAACTCTTATTGCTGCTATAAATGTGATGAATGGCTTGCAAAGAGGAACAAAATTAGGAATCTCAAAAACTATGATTAGCTGTAGTATTCCTTCTCTAGGATATGTATAGGCCATGGCAATTAACTTTGATGGCTTCAGTCTTTCCTCTAACTCTTTGTTAAAAAAAAAAAAAGGAATTAGGACAAATAAATGTCATAGTGGATAGAGTACTGGCCTTGGAGTCAGGAGGACCTGAGTTCAAATCTAGCCTCAGACACTTAATAATTATCTAGCTCTGTGACCCTGGGTACTTGATCCCATTATCTTACAAAAAACAAAAACAAAAAAAGGAATCCTCCACAATTTTTAATTTCACATAATTAACATTTTCTTCATCACTGTCCTAAGTCGAGGTAATCAGCAAAACAATAAACCAACCCTTGATTTGTAGCATTTGCTGGTTGTCAATCCTTACACTAAAAATGTAACAATTCTCTCTCATTGGGGCAAACTTTAGCATGCCCCTACCCATAAGGCCCTTTCCTCTATTCTCTGATGATATCTTCATCTCCTCTCTACAGTCTTAACAATGGCTATCTCTGGTTAATATGACTTATCTTAAGAAATCTCAAACTATAAAAATTCAAGGAAATGAACAGAGAAATGAAAGTGATTCTCTTTACAAAAGAATTCAAATACAAAAAAGAATTGTCATAGGAATCTTCTAGAATGGCAAGTCCCTTTTAGTAAGTGGGCTTAAAATAAGATTAAATTAATTTTTTTCAGTTCTCAAGAATGTATGTTATTTGGAGATCTTGATTTTTTTCCCCTTCTTGTGGCAGAAAGATAGGGTCAAATATGAGGGCAGAGTAGCATTTAGTCTATGTCTTGGAAGGCTAGGAGCAAAATAAAAATAAGGGAGTTAGGGAATAAGAATACTATGGACCGGGCATGATGCTAAGTAAGCACTTTACACATATTAGCTGATCCGATCCTCAAGACAACCCTGTGAGTTGGTGCTGTTCTTATTCCTATTTTACAGTTGAGGAAACTGAAGCAAACAATCGTGAAGTAACTTGTCAATAGTCACACAGGTAGGATGTATCTAAGATTGGCTTTGACTCAAGACAATCTGACTCAATGTCCAATGTTCTAGTCACGAAGTCACCTGTCTCTACTTAAAAGAGAGAAAAATAAACGCCTTGTTCTTTGTTTGCCTCTTTCTTAACATGATATAGTATAAAGAACACTGGACTTTGAGTTAGGGGTCTTGGATTCAAGTCCTTGATTATCTATCTTTTCCTAGCTGTGTCACTTTGTTGGTATTGTGTCATTGTGGGGCAGGGGGAGCAGGGGGGAGAGAGAATTTAAATTTCCAACATTGTATTTTAAGGATAATAATCCATAATAATTCTCCTACCTAATTCAAAGAATTATCATAAAGACAGTACTTCATAAGCCTTAAACCAAGTAGGGGTTGATTTGCTTTGGCTGAAGTAGTCAAATGTCCAGTTTCTTTCACTTTGCATTGCCATGAAATGTTGGTAATTCCATGAATGGAAGTGAAACCGAAAGGTATAATTCAGTTTTTCCTTCCCACAGCTAATCTATGGACTCATAAAAAATATCTCCTTCATACTGCAAGGACCTACAAAATACTCTATTCCCTTTTTTCCCCCCAGAGGAAACAAATAGTGTGCTCTACATGTTGTTAAAAGACCTTGCTATTTTCTCTACAATGTCCATGTGTTATTCAGGATCATGAGCTTCCCAGCGAAGGAAGGGAGGGGGAAACAAGAAAGAAGAAAAAAGGGGAGAGAAAGGGGGAGGGAGGGAGGGAGGGAGGGAGAGAGAGAGAGAGAGAGAGAGAGAGAGAGAGAGAGAGAGAGAGAGAGAGAGAGAAAGAGAAGGGAAGGGAAGGGAGAAAGAAGGGAGGGAGTAAAACAAGGAGAGAGAGGGAGGAAGGGAAGAAAGAAGGAAGGGAGGAGGAGGGAGGGAGATGAAAATATTTCATTTCAAAGCAATTTCCCAGAATAGCATGTAAATGTAAAAACTTCATTCAACTTAGAAGTCTTTTAACGAACATGCAGTGTATGTTTCTAGAAGTCCTGATTACAATTTTCATTTCTGAATACAATTCAGACTTTCCACATGGCAGTAGGGACTTCGTGACATGTCACCCCATCTAACTCTGGGCCAAAGCAAAGTGGGATGCTACCACCTTCTTTCAAAAACAGTGAAGATGTGCTCATTCTAGCGTATGAACATTTCATTCTCAGTGAAATCCATTTGTATCCAAACTCATCAAAAATGAACAGCACCAAAACACCCTCTGATACATATTCATGAGGCACCATACAAATTCAATGCATAAAAATCAGGGCTGCACTCCATGCAAGGATCAGTTTCATTTAATTAGGGTTTCACAGAAGTCAAAAGAAAAAGGTCTGTGTTACTCTTAAGTATGCTGATTCCACACAAGTGTATCTGTCTTGCATTGTCAGAGAGTTTGTGTCGGGAATGAATTCCAATTACAGAGCTTTAAAACCTGAATTTTAGACTCAGGTCATTTTCTCATCAAAAGTGAAAACACCAAAGTCTCTTCCAAAAAAGACAGCAAAAGAAAACCATGGAGTTTATTATTTCCCAACTTTATCAATATGGGAACCTGGTAATTTAGCAAAATCTCAACTGTAGACCACCTTGCCCTTTATCAACTCCATAGTATACAAGAGCCCAAGAAGTAGGAACTTAGACCTGAAAGGAAGGAGCTAGAAGTTAGGAGGTACAAAATACTGGGAAGAGTCTGCCTAATCCAACTCAACACCTTTCTACAGAAGAGAAAAGTGACTTGGCCAAATTTAAAGAGTTGAAAGAATCAAGGACTCCAGTCCTTGGAAGCTCTTGACTTCCAAATGTCTCTTCCAAGATAGTATGAAAAAGAGGAGTCATAATTTTAAAATGTATGAGTCTTAAGAAATAAGGATCTTTGGTAGCAAAAGTTTTACAGGCTAGTAAAAATTTGCAACAGACCAGCATTGCAATGTTCACAGACTGGCAGTTAAAAAACATCCTCTAGCTTATGCTCATCTTGTTTTCTTCATTGAGTAAGCTGAAACAGAAGACCTTCCAGTATATGATCTTTACACTTCCTTGAGCATAGGAAAATGATATTTTTAGGTTAGGAAACTGTGTTATTCTCAATAAAAAACATTCTGGATACTTTTATTTACTTTGAAGTAGAGGGAGGAAATCTTGGAATAAGAATTGGACATGTTTTAATGTGGGTTCAATATTTATTTAGGCCAGTGTCTTCTGCTCTCAGTCCTCAGTTTCTCAAACTATTAAAGGAGAAATTTTAATGAAATAATTCTTAATGTGCCTTGTATCTCTAACACTGTGATTTCTTGGGTTTTTGCTTCTCCTACACTTCAACATAAACTTTTCTTCCTCTCATCTAATGGATATAGAGAGGAGGTGTGAAACTTGAGGCCCCCATGGAAAGCAGCAGAAAAAACTCCCTGGTACAGCCAGAACCAAATTAAAAATGCATTTGGGAAATACTTAACAAAATAAATAAAATGCCATATAAGATAAATAATACTAACTGCTGGTCTTCTAAATTATTAGCCAGTGGATAGAGTATTGAATCTAGAGAACTCATCTTTCTAAGTTCAAATCTGGTCTGTGTCCCTTCCATAGCTGTGTGATCTTAGAAAGTCATTTAACACTGTTTGCCTCAGTTTCCTCATATGTAAAAATGAGCTATGGGCAGCTAAGAAACACAGTGGATAGAACACCAGCCCCTGGAGTTAGGAGGACCTGAGTTCATATCTGGACTCAGACACATAGTACTTACCTCACTGTGTGACCTTAGGCAAGTCACTTAATCCCACTGCCTAGGGGAAAAAAACTGAACTGGAGAAGAAAATAACAAAACCATTTCTAGCATCTTTGCCAAAAAAATTCCAAATGAAGTCACAAAGATTTCAAAGATTTAGACATGACTTAAATGACTCAACACCAAAGTCAAAATGTGGAGGCAGAAAGGTACATAACCAAGGCTTAACAAGAACCTTGAAGAAGTCATTATCACATAGAAGCTTAGAAGGAACCAAAGCATTGAACACTTGTCCATTCATAGATAGACATATGCTTAGTACGAGAAATTGTAACAATTTATGGAGGGGTATGGGCATCTTGTACCTGGATCTTTCTATGTTCTTGACACCCCACTCTTTCATTTGCTTAGGAAACTCAAAGAATCTTGAGAGAAATAAGTGCTTCAGACCCAGAAGCTCTGGAAGACAACTGCCTTGCTGAAAGGTAGCCTCTAAATGATCTTGAAGGTGATCAGAAATGTATGAAATCTAAAGGAGATTGTCAAATCTCAAGTAAGAAGAGCTTGGGGCTGAGATTTTGCTCTAGGTAAACAGAGAAGTATGTTCTACAACAAAAGTAAATGCCTATGGCTTCTTCTTAGTTGTCTGGTAATTCTGTGAGTCAAAAGACCTTCCCTCTACAGGTTTAAACTCTCCTTCTAGAGAGAATAATGGAACAGAGATAAACTGCTAGAAACTGATATATTTCTTTCCTAATCCATGGAAAACTGATGACCTTTCCTTCTTAGTCTGATGGATAACTGAAGCATCTCATTGGAAGAGTCTATAGTTTTGAGCTAAAAAAGAGATTATAGGATGATTCTTAAAGGAAGATGACAACACCTTAGTTGTTAGAGAACCCTGTGATGATAGACCCAAAAATATCACTATATCAAAGTCATGAGTTGCCCTCTTCAGTGTATATCCTAATCACATATGTTCCCTGTGGTTGTGTCTCTCCAGATACATATTCAATCTATTCCTCCCAGAAGTATGTGTATTTGTAAGCAAATGAGATCCAGATTTACTACCTTCATGACTTGGGCAAATCACTTAACCTCCCTGAGTATCAGTTTCCCTGTTTATGAAATGAGGGGACTGGATAAGATGGCTTCTATAGTCTCTTCCAGCTCTAGATCTACAATTCCAAGTTCCTCTTTTATTATTACTTTACTCATTGTTGTCTTATTGAAAGTCTTTGTCTTAAATATGGTCCTGATGACTAGGCAAGGTCAATATACTTATAGGGAATTACTTTGAGTGAATAGGGATACAGCTCCTCTTAACCCTAAAGTAGTTTATCTGTCAGGGCCAACCTGATAGAAGGGGAGAGATCAGGTGCTACAGCAGAGGGGCTCATCCATGATTGTCATTTTGAATATCCCAGAGCTATATAAATGGATTGGAGATTTTATTTTTCATTCTGTGATTAGTTAGGCAGTAGGGTTTCCCAAAGTGATTTAAAATAACTATTGCTTCATTGTATTGATACCTAACTTGTTTGTGCATGATCAAGCTAAAATTACTATAATGTCTGCAAGGAGCTGAAATGGTGATGATAAATGGACTCTTGGCATCTATCTGAGTACGCCTAATACACAGACCACAAGAATATTGAAAGAACTCTAAAAGATGTTGTAGAGGGTGGCTAGGTGGCGCAGTGGATAGAGCACCAGTCCTGGAGTCAGGAGTACCTGGGTGCAAATCTAACCTCAGACACTTAATAATTACCTAGCTGGCCTTGGGCAAGCCACTTAACCTTATTGCCTTGCAAAAACTTAAAAAAAAAAAAAGATGCAGTAGACCTTTTCTGGAGTTGTAGGATACATTGCAAAGCATACAAGGGACCAGACAGACATAGTCTATATAATACAAATTGTCTGAACCAGTGATGTATTGCGAATAAAAAGTTGGGGAGAATATTATCTATTCCTCCATAACTCTCCCAGTTGATTTTCTAGACTGCTACCATAAACTCAACTCTTATGATACCAGAACTTCCCTCAGTACCATATCCTACTGTCAAACTGGGCCCCTTCTTACATTTGTTTCTTCCAGAGATTTCCTTTTGAGGTTCAGGTCTAGGCCAGTTATTTTTGATTCCCCCTGGCTATGTTTCTAACTCATCAGACATGGCCATAGAATGTTTAAGTGGGTTATCTTCTTATTTTTTCAGTAACCCTTTTCCTGGGTCATCTTCCCTTATTAAAATTTAAGTTTCTTGAAGGTAGAGACTACTTTTTTCCCTTGAATTTCTATCCCTAGCACTTACCACAGTATCTGGAGCATAATAAATATCTAATGAATGCCTGTTATCTGGTAGTGATAAGTCATTTAACTTCACAACATCAGTAAAATACCTCACACAAGATTGTTGTGAAGATCATTTGAGATAATGTAATTAAAGTCCTTTGGAAATCTTAAAATATTTTATACATATTAATGTTATTGTTTGGCACAAAACTTCAAAGTAGCACTGGAAGTGCTAGATGTGGTTGAGAATAATAATACATCCCTAGAAAGTTTGGAAAGTTGATCCTATGGAACACCACTCTACATTCTTGTATGAGTGCTGAGAACAATTGGAATTGAATATTGCTTTATTTTGTTTGTGTTATCATTTAAAAAACATCACTAATGTGGAAATATGTTTTGTATGACTTCACAAGTATAATCAGTATTAAATTGTCTTATACTGATGGAAAGGATGAGAGGGAAGAAGAGAATTAAAATTGTGAACTCACTTCAGGAAGTTATCATGCAGATTGACTCCCCTTCAGGGTTGGCAGCAGGCCCGACACTGGCCAGCAGTGGCAGCAGCATCAGTGCTGAAAGCCAGGAGTCCTCTGTTGAAGTCACTAAAACTTGTTTTCTCTGGGGGGGAACCTCAGGCACTGACAGCTCTCAGGTTTGGGGGCAGTAGAGCAGTGGAGTGAGTGGAGCCCAGGCTAGAGTGAGGTCTGCAGAACTGTCCCCTTTCTGGTAAGCAAAAATTGTCTGATGTTGGGAAATTTGTTATGGGAAAAAATTAAAAAATGAGAACTTATACAGAGGTAGTAAAAAGAGCAATTATTTGGGAATTTGAGCATGTTTCACTTAAACTCCTTTGGTTTCAGTTTCCTCTTCTATAAAATAAGAGGGTTAAGCTAGAGAACTTCCAAGGTTCCTTCTGACACTAAATATGATCCCAGGAGAGGGCACAGAATATTTTTTCCCATGAAACAAAAATAAACAAAAAAGTAGGGCCAAAAGAGGAAAAAATCTAGGGGGGTTCTTTAAGATTAAAAAGTTTTAGTTTCCATTTTTCTTATGGCAATTTTTTCTCTAGACTCTTAGGCTTGGAAGGGCCTTTAGAAGTCATCCATCTAGCCTAAGAGGAGTATCTTCCATTAGATACCTAAAAAAGAGTTATTAAACATTTGCTGTATAACACATTCCTTTATTACAATTAAGTATAAAATTTTATTAAACTGTATTCTATTCAACTAGACAAATATTTATTGTTAACCAAATCCATTTATAACTTGCTTTGACCCATTTTACATATGAAAAAATGGAGGCTCATATATTTTGATTGGATTTTTGCTCTTTTGTTTCTTCTAAGATTATTCACCATTAGATGTTTTTAGTTTATACTTCCCTTATCCTAAGAAATCAAACAACTTTCCCTAATGTTGACCAATCTTCAGTTAATACTCCTTTGAGATAAGATTCCCCATTAGGTTAGTGACAATACTATACCCTACATAAGAAGCTAGGATTTTCCTAGTTACTATTCACATTGTTATGCCAATACAGAACAAGTTCTCTGTCTTAGTTTCTGGGTTAAAAACTCAATTCAAAGACTGGCTTAACTTGCCTTCATAGATCTTATTACCCCATAAAGAGAGGGAAACTGAGTCTACATTGATATATAAGTAAGACCAACAGATCCATCTATTTAAAAACACTCAGTCACTGGTATGTCACAGCTTCCCAAAGATGTTCCTTTTCTTACCTATTAATTGTGGTTAAGGAATTGGAGAGCCCTGTGAAAATGCAAATATATACATATAGGGGCAGCTAGGTGGCGCAGTGGATAAAGGACCAGCCCTGGAGTCAGGAGTACCTGGGTTCAAATCCGGTCTCAGACACTTAATGATTACCTAGCTGTGTGGCCTTGGGCAAGCCACTTAACCCCATTTGCCTTGCCAAAAATCTAAAAAAAAAAAAATGCAAATATATTACATGGGAAGTATAAGACATTGACTTACGAGCATCCATTAGCTACTTTGGCACCACCTTAAGCAAGTCAACTTTTGCAGGTCCCATGAACAAGATCATACAGTAGCTTCCTTCCTGCTCTGACATTCTTTGATTCTTTGAACTTGTTTGTCAGAATAGCTCATCAGCCAGCAGGACTCTGAGGGATTAGCACATGAGGCAAGTAAAGCTTTGATGTGGCAAGAGGAATCAGAAAAGATCCTGAGCACAGGATGACTCCTAGGAAGGGCAGATCCATGCAGGGTACCACAGTAAAGAGCACTGAGTAGCCAGAGGCAACAGTAGAGCCCTAAGTATAGTCAGGGAACATGGGAAGGCAGGAAGGAGATGCTGAAAGGGAGAAGAAAGGCCTAAAGCAAATTCTTCTTCTTTAACAATTTTGCCCTGTGAATAGTCATTTTCACAGGTCCTTCTAACACTAAATGCTGCCAGTGGAGGTCCTTGTAAGGGAGAGAATGTGTGAAATCAAATGAAGCAATTGAGGAAAGTATGCTAAAATGAGTCGGGTCACATTTGCATAACAGGACTTGCTTTGCTGGGGTGACTTCTCCCTCATTCCCCCCTCCACTATATTTCTCAGGGAGCTGTCTTTTCATCAAAATTGATGCATATTTTTTATTATCCAGAAAAACCCTCCTCTGTGGTCAGAGAGTAACTGTCCTGACAATGTAACCCATGTATCCCATGAAATAGCATTTAATTGCTTTAAAGATGTCAAAACACATCTTTGAGTCATTGCTATGAAAAAGTTCAATCTCACACATGTATAGAAGATGAGGTCTTAACCTAAGGTCAGTGAATTTGAATAAGAAAGAAAATTACATCCCCTTTCTATAACCTCTGACTCAAATTTGTCATTTCCTTTAGTTTTCTAATTCATTATTCAGAAAGTGAGTCCCTAGGCTTCATCAGACTACAATAGGTGTCCATAACTCAAAAGAGGTCAAGAACCCCTGGTGTAGAGGATAGTGTTCTATCCTTGGAATCCTAAATTTGAATATTCCCTTAGGTACTTACTACCTATGTGACTAGACAAGTCACTTAATTTATCCCAAACTCAAATTTCTCATCTGTAAAATGGGGATAATGGACTTTCTTTACAACATCATTATGAGGATTAGACCAAATAATATATGTGAATGTAAGGGAAGGAAATAGAAAAGAAACAAATATTTATTATTATGTGTCAGGCTCTTCCCTAACATTTAACCAATATCCCATTTGATCCTAAAACAACTATGAAAGGTGGGGCTATTATTTTTCTTATTTTACAGTTAAGCAAACAGATAAGACAGAGGTTAAGTGACTCAGTCAGGGTCACACACCTAGTTAGTATCTGAGCCTGGATTTGACCTCAGTTTTTCCTGACTCTACACCCGGTGCTCTAACCACTGCTCTAACTAGCTCTCTCTCTATAAAGCCCTTTTCAAACCATATGTGCTAGCTATTATCAAGACAGTCACAATATGGAAAGTTCTCCTATTCTAAAACAATTCCCTTCCCATCTATTGTTGTACTTACTAATTTGTGCAAAATATTTTCTTCTACTTTCAGGTCTTTTTTTTTACAAAGCCTTTAAATCCCTTTTCAGGAAAATGCAGAGGGATTGATCAAAGCACCTGATGAAATTAATGAGTGCCTTATTTGGGACTTTGATCATATATTAAAGGGTTATAGGCAACTTTAGAGTATTTCCATAGATTGTTAAGATTCAGGCAATCTCTGAAATCTTGGGATTTGTTGTTTTGTAAGAACAGCAAAAATAGCTTTTGTTTTCTATCTTATTAGCTGATAAAATAAGTTTAGTGGGGTGGAAAGTTACATGGCTCAATGGATAGAGAACAGGCCCTGGAGTCAGGAGAACCTGAGTTCAAATCCTGCATCAGACACTTAATAATTGCCTAGCTGTGTGACCTTGGGCAAGTCACTTAATCCCATTGCCTGAAATAAATAAAATTTTAAAAAATTAAAATAAAAAAAGTTGAGTTTGGTAAAAGAATCTTTTACCAAATCCATGGACACCAAAACATGTTGGAGAACACTGTCTCTCTTTAGTGCACACCCCCTCCTCCAACAAGATTTAACCTGATGCCCTGTCTCTTTCCCTCTCTTTAGGGAAAGAAAGGGAAAAAGTGAGGTGGGATAGAACAGAGCAAACCAACTTTTTAAAGACTTTCCCAAATCCCTGAAACTGAGTATATAAGGAGTAACTAAAAGATAGAGTCCCAAAAGGAAAGAAAGTTTCAGGAGATCCTAAAGGCATTGTGTAGTTCCTAAGTCCCTAGCCACCTAAGTTATGTTGACCAAAAAATAAAAAAAAACAAACTCATTATTCCTAGGTCCAGACTTCAGTGTCATTCATTGATTCCCTCTTATTTTTTTCCTTATTAGAGGTGAAAATGCAGGGGTTAATAAAATAGGATAAGTGAACCTATCTCACATATCTCCGGTTATAAAACAAAACATTTTTGGCCAAGCTTTTGTTTTTCCTTAGTACGGTAGCATCTTGAGGGCAAGTGCTTTAGCCTTTTTGCTGGTTTTCCATTTTTTCATCTCAATTCTTTCCAACAAATTTATTGGCAGTTTATTTTTAGTGAAAAGACTCTACAACTTAAATATTCAATCAATCCTCAACCCTTCTATATGGTGATTTTAAGTTAAAACACAAGAGGTATTCTAATCAATGCTAGTTTTTTCTACAGAGCAAAATAAATGAAACCAATATAGCATGTTTTTAGAAGTACCAGAAAAGCCCCAAAGTCCAAGAAAATACTCCCTGTCACCCCTTTGAGCAGGCCCTCCCACCAGTCACTACCCACTTGCTGCCTGAAATTTTCCCACTGGAGTTTCACCCTTTCAACAAGTCTTTGATTTCTGTTCAGTTGCAAATGTACCAAGGAAAAGATATAGTTATGAGTCTAAAGATTATCTGTTTTAATCGGTTCATTGAACAAATGAGGAAAATGGAACTTGGAGAGGTTCAAAGATTTATCCAAGATCAGTAACGAAAGAACTGGAATTCATATCCAAGTCTTCTGACTTTCCATTATAGTAAGCTTTGGGACCTTAAAAAAAAAACCTTAAAACAGGTTTTTAATTCAGTAGCGAATGGGAGAGATGGGGGGGGGGGGGAGTTAACTTCAGAAGTGGAAGAGGTATATATCAGATATTCTGGGGGCAAAAAAGATCCAGTGCTGACTTTGGGGATCAGCTTCTTGCTATATAAGCTGTTCCTTAAAATCACAGATTCTCAGTGTTAAAAGAAACCTTGAAGACCTTCTTGTCTAACCTATGTCTGAATGAGAGTCTCCTCTAGAATTTACCTGACAAGAGGTTATTCACTTTCTTTACTTGAAGACCTCTACTACCTCCCAAGGCTATCCCTTTCATGCATGGATAATCCCAACTGGTATGAAGTTTTCCTGACAATAGGACTAAATCTGCTTCTTTGTAACTTCTGCCTACCCTCTCGTAGTTCAGCTTTCTGGAACAAGGGAAAATAAGTATAAAAGTCTTTCTTCCATCGAACAGACCCTAAAACTCTTGAAGGCAAGTGCACAGGCATCCATGAGTCTTTTCTACATGCTAAGCATATAGAGTTCCTTCAACCAGTTCTCATAAGACATAAAGTCAAAACCCATCACCACTCTAATTGTCTTCCTCTGGATAATATTCTCCAGTTCAACGCTGTCCTTCTGTATATAGATTATCTATAATATCTGTAATATTATGTAGAAATATCTCTAAATAGTTCAATTTTAGTAAACTCTTTGGTAACATCTCTCATGTTGTTATTTTGGACAACAATAGTATCCTTGCTTCCATCTTCTGTACATAACACTTTAAAATCAAAGTAGGTCAATGAAATTCAGGTAAGTAAATTGGTCTCTTTAGACAATTTTCCAATTTTCCTCTTATCATGATTATTTCTCTTGGTATCTTCTGTATTTTGATGAGAGAATTCTAGGGCATGAACTCCTACTTCCCCATTCTCTAAAAGCTTTAAAATCTCTATAAAAATATAGATTGGATGTCAGATTAAATCAACTATTCCAATTCTATTTCATAAATTTGAAGATGGTACATTCCCTTCCTCCATTAAAGTTCCCATCCAGTCATTTCCACCCAGTTCCTCCTGGACAATGAAAATAAGATTAAAAATAACATTTCCTTTCATTGATTCCTTCACTTTTAGTCTAAATAACTGAAGCCTTATTTCTAAAAATGCCTTGATAAATGAATCTCAACTTAAGATCTTGGGCCTCCTATATCTTCCTAATCACTTGAGCTGCAAGTTCCCCTATTCAGAGGTTGATACACCCAACCTCTAATTATCTCCCCCCCCACTACATCATTGTCACCTTAACTGAATGTCTCTAGCATCTTCTTTCTTTTCTACATTTTTTTGCCACATATACTCTATATTATAAGGATTTATTTATGAGAGAAAGAGAAAATACAAGAAGAAAAAAATATACAGTAAAGTAATGTCCTTAAAACTATGGATAGACTCAAACAATCCAATTCCAAACTGGATGATCCATAATTTCTTGTCTATTCTAACTAACTACAATTTTCTAGACTTGTTCTATGATTTCCCTACCTGCTAGTATCATCCCATTCCCTCATAGTCTCAGGGTTAATAGAATACCTCCTTTGACAGATTGTCCTCTTTCCTCCCCTTCTATCAAACTATATCTTGCCCAATGTGACCTCTCTAGGAGAAATTATTGGTATATTCTAAAAAGCCCAGTTTACTCTCAATCAAGGCATTGCTAAATTTCTTTTGGGGATTAATAGATAATGATTTTAACTAAGTAGAAATCTTCTCTTCTATTGCCCTTAAGGAAAGAAGAATAAAAGAACTATACATACAAGTGTCTTTTACCAACAGCTCATTCCAAGGGTATAAAAACAGTTCTTTTACAGGGGAAACAGAGACAAACTTTATTAACATTTCTATTTTATCAAAGGCCAGGTGCTGCCTCTAGCTCAAGTCCAAACTCCAAGAAAGAATGTATCTAGGTCATCCCACCTCCTTTCAAACCAGAGAGATTCCATTCTTAGCTGAAAATGTCTCAATTGCTTACACCTCTTCATCTCCTCCTTCAATTTCTATTTGTGTTTGCTTTCAAATTGGTTATTTTCCTTATTTAATTCTGTGAATCATTTGTGGACTGAAGGGGAGGGAGAAAGAAAGGCATTCAGTTTATACCATATATCTCTTGCATTGCATTCCTGGTTATCGTTCACAGATCATGATGTGATGCTGCTATAAGAAATATCTTTAGGTTATACAAGCTGCACGTATCAAATGAATCCTGTTCCATTCTGGGGCCAGGTTTTTGGTGCTCCCAACTCTCCACAACCCTTTTTAAACACTATAGGGCTTACTCAAACACTGACCTTGTCTAATCTCATTGATTGTCACCAACCGAGGTCTAATTGGAAAATCAGTTGCTATGGTAATTCTTGCTTCTTACCTTTAAAAACACAATGCTGCTAAGAAGAGGGGGAAAAATCACTTGTAGTGGCTGACAGCAAGAAGCACAATTAGATGTACAAATGGTAGAAATAATGCATTCAAATGAATTCCAAGACCCAAATCATCATTCGATGTAATGAATAGGCCCAGAATCTGCATTTCCAGCAATGTCACATTTGGCTACCAAATGATTTTCTTCCCCTCCAAATACTTACAATTTTAGAAATGAGGATGAAACAAAGAAAAAGTATGAGGAAGGATTTAGACATAAAGTGTGACACCATGGATAAATTAATAGACCAAGAAGTACTCATCTATCAGATCTAAGGAAAGGGGATAAATTTGTGACCAAACAAGAATTAGAGCATATTATAAACTGTAAAATGAATGACTCACTATATTAAATTAAAAAGGTTTTACACTAATAAAATCAATGCTGCCACGATTAGAAGGAAAGTAGAAAGCTGCAACTAAGAGTTCTGATAGTTCATATTTCTAAGGTGACAAGTCATTTCCCAGTTGGTCAAAGGATATGAGCAGATTATTTTCAAATGAAGAAATTAGAACTATTAAAATAACAATGAGGTATTACCTCACACCGATCAGATTGACCAAGATGAGAAAAAGAGAAAATGATCAAAGTTAGAGAGGTTGTAGGAGGGTTGGGACATTATTGCATTGCTGGTGGAGTTATGAAGGGATCCAACTTTTCTGGAGAGCAATATGGAACCATGCCCAAAGAGCAATAAAACTGCTCATACCTTTGACCCAGTAATTCCAATTCTACTATATTCAGAAGAAATTTTTTTAAAAAGTGAAAATTCCTACATATTCCAAAATATCCATAGCAGCTCTTTTATTAATGGCAAAGAATTGGAAATTTAGGGGATGCCCACCAATTGAAGAATAGCTAAATAAATTATGGTACATGACTACTATGAAATATTATTGTTCTATAAGAAACCATAAATGCTTGAACTCTAAAGAAGCATGGAATGACTTATGAGATCTGATGCTGAGTGAAGGAAGTAGAGTCAAAAGAACAATGTACACATTAACAACAACACTGTAAGATAAACAACTTTGATGAAAGCTGTTCCTCTCAGCAGTTCAGACAGCAAGGACAACCATATTAGACCAGCTATAGACAATATTGTCCCCATCCAGAGGAAGAAAATCAAAACAAAACACACACACACACACACACACACACACAACCCTTCAGAATCTGATGAACACTTTATAAAAATTATCCCTAATGTATCTTTCCCTTTATCCTAATTTCTCATACTGAAAATAACTAATCTGTATACTTGTTTATCAAAAGTATAATGGTAACCTGACTGTTCACCACTGTGGGGAGGAGGGGGAAGAGATATTGGAAGGCAATTTTGTAATTCAAAAATATACATATTCATATGGATGAAAATTAAATAAACTATGAAACATAAATAAACCAATAAATGAATGAACAAATAAAGAAAAAAGTGATAAAAAAAAGAAAAAGTATGAGGAACATCTTCTCAACTTCTGCTCAGAAGTAGAAAGAGAATTTTTAGCAATGGAGAGGAAGTTTAGTAGATAGCATGGTAATAATATGAATTCATTTTTACTCAATCAATTTACATCTTCTCTAGCACTTTATGACCCTATTTGAGGTTTTCTTGGCAAATAAAGTGGTTTGGCATTTCCTTCTTCAGTCCATTTTCCAATAATATAAATAGTTAACATTTATACAATACTTAAAGGTTCGCAAAGTACTTTACATTTTGCCATTTGCTCCTCACTATAACACTGTGATGGAAATGTTATTAATCCCATTTTACAGATGAGGAAAATGAGGCTCAGAGAGGTTAAAAGATGCTATTGTTGTTCTCATTGTTATTCATTTGTTTCAGGTTCTTCATGATCCCACTTGGGATTTTCCTGGCAAAGATACTGGAATGACTTACCATTTCTTTCTCTAGCTCATTTTTATAGATGAGAAAACTGAGACAAACTGGGTTAAATGATTTGCCCAAGATAGCATTTTTTTAAACTTTTCCTAGATTGTTTTACACTAATTATTTTACTTAAGCCTTTAAACACTCTAGTGAGGTAGGTATGGCAAGTGGCCACAGCTAGGTTGAGTAATGGATAAATGTATTGAACCTGGAGTCAGAATGTCCAGCTCACTAATCCATCACTCAAACTAGCTGCTTCTCTGAGTTCTTCAGTCTTTATCATCAAGAATCTTGAAGTCCTTAGAATCTTAATTTTCTCATCTACTAAATAGATTGAGGAAGGATTTGGACTAAATGGCCTCAGGATTTTTTTTTTTTACTCTAGGTCAGTGATCCTGTCTGAATCTTGTTCACTTGCCATACCTACCTCACTAGAGTGTTTAAAGGCTTAAGTAAAATAATTACTGTGAAGCAGTCTAGGAAAGGTTTTTTAAAATGCTATCCTGCTAGAAGTCTCATGGAATATAAAGAGTGTTTGAACTGTGATGAGAAAACCTGAATTGGAATTTTGGCGTTCTCTAGTGTGGGCTTTCTGCCACCTCTAAGATCTTTCCTCTTTCATAAGGCTTCAATTATTACATTTCCAAGAATTTAACATTGGCTTTCTCATCAGTCAGGTTTTGACAACAGCTAAAGACATAAGAGTGGATAAGACTACTGAGGAGAAACGTTTAGAAACTGATAAGAACAAAACTCATTTAAGAGTGGGAAAAGGCATATGTGACAATGAGTTAGTGAGCCTGAAGTGCAACCAGAAGTAAGAAGAGAACCAATTGCATTTTGGATATCATAACACAAAAGAATATGATATCAGGGGATAGGGCTTGAGAATAGCCATGAGTGAGATGCTGAAGACACTAAGAAAGGTGAGGAGTATGATCTAAAAATGACAGCAACAAAGAAAGGGGAAAGGTAGTCTGAGCAGATGTTGTAGACTTCAAAAAAGAACAAGATTTTGAGAGATATTGGTGAAACAATGATCTAAAAAATTATGAAGAAACTAAGAGTATGCAAATCCCTGAATCCTGTCCCATGAACATAGTGAAAGATAGAAAAAGTAGATTGAAAGAAGTGATGTCATCAGGGTAAAACTAGTTTTCAATTATAGAGAAGAGGGAGAATAAGTTTCTAGTAAATGTAGAAGTCAGTGGAATATATGGATAATAGAAAGGAAAGAAGGAAAGATGGAAGGAAGGAAGGAAGGAAGGAAGGAAGGAAGGAAGGAAGGAAGGAAGGAAGGAAGGAAGGAAGGAAGGAAGGAAGGAAGGAAGAAAAACTTGAGGAAAATAAAAACTTGGCAGTTCTGGGGGGGAGGAATTACAGAGGAAGTGATGAACCTAAATCTCCAAATGCAATATCAATGTGTTGATCTTCTCCTGCAGATACATAAAAACAAGTCACATAACACCGTATACAATGAAGTGATAGATTGTATAAGATATGAATTTAGAAAAGAGAGAGAACAGATTGTTTAAGGTAGGCAGAGTCCTGCATGAAGGATATAAGGTTTGAATTGAGTCATCAAGGCAAGTATGATTATCCAGGTGGTGAGAAATGGGAGAGAATTCTAGATGGTGGAGATAATATTGAGTAAAAGAGAAAGGAGGAAATATTGGAAAACTGTGTAGTACACATAGGGAGAATGGTCTGACAAGAACAAAAAAAATATGAAGGGGGATGATGAAAATTAGCCTGACCAAGTAAGCAATACAGGATTGCAGAAGGTTTTGAAAAGTTGTACTAGTCATTGACTATTAACTTGGAGAGAGGAAGATGCTGCCATTGCCTACTGGATAAGATCTTTGAAAGCAGAGACCATTTTTATTCTTCAATCTTTTCTCCTAAGGAAAGTCACCCAGGGAAGTTTGACATTTGGTACTATTTGCTTGCAGCATGACAGAATTGGTGTCAATATCTGTCTTATCCTCTTCTCTCTGCTCCTTATTTGGCCATTGCTTGATATGGATTTTTATGTGCCCAGCAAAATATTTGATCTATGGCAATGGTTTGAAGCTGCCCACTTCCTCTGACTTCTCTTCAAATATGCCAAGTTAAACTTGACCTCCTTCAATTTTTTTATGGCAATGGGGCCATATTGTCCAAGGTCACACAGCTAGGCAATTAATATATGTCTGAAGTTGAATTTGAATTCAGGTCCTCCTGACTCCAGGGCCAGTGCTCTCTATCCACTATGCCACCTAGCTTCCCAAACTTGACCTTCTAATGTCAAAATGGCAACCACAATTACCTAGGATCTAGTTCACCTGATATCATCACTTCTGCCTCTCAAATTCAGCGTTTCTTAAAAAGTCTGAGAAATTTGATGAGGGGAATGCATCCTGGTTTTCACTAACTTCTTACTTAATTTCATTACTTTCTTAAATTATTTAAAACATTCTGAAAAGAGGTTCATGGGTTTCACCCAATTGCCAAGAGTCTCTGACACAAAAAAGTTAAAAATTCCTACTTTCTTGAATTCCCCTGATTAAAATGCAAAAATGGGGCTGTCAAAAAAATTGCATGGACTGCTTTGTTGGGTAGTTGGTGACTTTAAACAGAAGCTGAATCAACAGGATTATTTTAGGAAGCATTTTCCAATACAGGGGAAGATGTTAAACTATGACCCCTAAGTAATACAGTCAGCTGGTATTGTTGGTGGTACAGTGGATAGAGAACTGGACCTGAAGTCAGGAAGATCCACATTCAAATTTTTTTAGCTACTTACTGATTGGGTGATCTTAGTGCGCCTCAGTTTCTTCAACTATAAAATAGAGATAATAGTAGCTACACTGCAAGGCTGTTGAGAATCTCTAATGAGGTAATAATTACAAAATGTTTAGCAATATCTGGACAATAGCATGTATTATTCCTTCCCCCCCCACTTTCATAAATTTTCTTCCAGCTCTAAGATTTTGTGATTCTCAACTAGATCTGACACTAACCAGTTAAGTGAACTTTGACAAATTAATAACCCCTCTCAGTCCCAGTAGGTTTATGTTTAAAAATAAAAAAGGGAATTATAGTAGAGAATCTCTGAGGCCCCCTTTGCCTTTAAAATTCTGGGATTTTATAACTGCAAGAGCATAAGGAAACCCCACTAACCAAAAACTATTTTCCCTAACCACCTCCCTATTGTTTGAAATTTCTTTTAACAAGGGGCAGATAATTTCATTACAAAATTAAAAATAAAGCTTTAAGAAGAGATACTCAATTTAAAAAAATCACTAGGGTTAAAAATGGATAATATATCAGGGCTTTCCTTGAATGTAGACTTTGTTCTAAGAGCCTGAATAGATAAGGGAGGAAGAAGAAATTAGAGAGAGGAGAAAAGGGAGGTTTCAGATAACAAAGAATTTACAAATTTCGCATCATAGGATTTAAAGTTATAAGGCCTTAAGAGTTCATCTAATCCAATTCCCTCATTTTATGCATAAGAAACGAAGTCCCAGGCAGGCAAAATAACTCATCCAGCATCACATAGCTTAGCAGGTATCAGAGACAGAATTCAAATCCAGGTTCACTTAGCAATGCAATTTCAATGTTTTCAATATATTTTCATTATAATTTTAGCCATCATCACAATTTTTTGAGAACCAATGAGTCTCTCAACAAATTAATTTTTAAGTTAATGGGACAATGGTGTCATCTTGGTATGGGATGGAATTAATTTTAAAAATTAAAAATATATTGTATGGAGTCACAGACCCAATTTACATTGATATCCCAATGGTTACCAACAGCCCAAGTTCAAAGACTGAGTGGGAAAAGCCTTAAGAGCAAAAGTTCTCCTATAGGCAGTAGTAAAGTATCACTGGGAAGTGGATTTATTCTTTCTTTTCCCTGATCATGGTGAGCCCTGTAGCAAGCAGTTGAATCTGGGCACTTTAAAGCTAAGAATCTAATACCAAAAAGGACCAACAGGACCCAAGGGCACCAGTGCAAAGCTCATAACCCTAGTTATTGGTGGAAGCTGCTGTTCAGTTACAGTTAGCAAAACAATTCAATATAGAGAGTCGGTAAAAAAATATCTCCCTGTAGTTCAGAACAGCTCTACTAACAATGATATTATGCTCTGGGTGCCATTTTTAAGCAGGGTGTTTAGCTAGGGTGCTCCTGTGAGACTTCAATTGAGATGCAGTTAAATATAACTTCCTTGTCACTCAATGAGAATTAAAATTAAAAGTAGTAGGGGGAAAAAAGGAGGCCCATAAAGGAAACAGTCAAATGCCATACATGAAAGTTAATGGAATAGAAAATTGAGGGGCATAAAAGATAAAGTAATTGTTGAGAGAAAGAGGGAAAAAAAAACAGAGGCTGAGGGAGGAGAACAATAGGGGTGTTAAAGAAAAGCAGAGAAAGAAGAGGTGTTAGAGATGATGAAGGTGGCAAAGGGATAGAATAGGACTCAGAGGAAATGAACTAAGTGTTCTCCAGACCATGGAAGTAGCCTAAGGCTGGGCTTCCAATTCTTGTTTGGAGTTGCTGTTCTAACTTGAGTGCAATGTGAGGGTCTCTGACAAAGAGGAAATGAAAATACATTTAAGGTTGAGATCAGTGGAGACTCTTTTAAGCAGATGATAAAATAATTTGTCTTCTCTGGTGGAGTGACTATAGCAACTTATCAAGAAAAACTTCTCTCACTTCCCTTTTCTAGGGTTGAGAATGAATAGGATGCTCTCCCTAACCTCACTTCACTCATAGTCTGTAGGGAAGGATTTGGAATAATATATTATATTACACAATTTCCTTAAGATAAATGGTACATATCAACAGGATGACTAACAGTTTAGAGCATCATATTTGATTACTGAGAAGAAACTAACTTTCCCCTCAAGGGGAAATTCCAACTCAAAATCTTTAAGAATTGCTTGACAAGAAGAGTGTTGTCATCATGGTGCGGGATGGGGAAAATAGATGCAGAAATGAAGCTCTGATGATTTTGATGGTTGGGGAAGAAGAGAGGAAGAAAAAGAAAAGGAGAAATGGAGTAAGGATGCCTGAGGAAGAGAAGAAGAATAGCTGCCACTTTGGATTTGGCAAAGTACTTTCTCTATACTAAGTCATGTGAGCTTTATAACAACCTTCAAGGCAGGTATTGGGGGGTTATTATTCCCTTATTATAGAGATGAGAAGACTGAAGCTCAGGGAGGTGAAATAACTTGACCATGATCACACATCTAGTAAATTTTCAAAGCAGAATTTGAAATCAAGTCTTCCTTATCCTTAATCTAACATGCTATTCATTATATATATTGGACAAGAATGCACAGAAAAGAACTTCAGTGTCATAGGGCATAGGGATGAGACCAGGAGCAAATATGACAGGATAACTGAGCAACAAGGTGGAACTTTAAGGGGCAACCATGGAGAGAAAGAATTAAGAAGACAGAACTTTTTTTTTTTAGTTTTTGCAAGGCAATGGGGTTAAGTGGCTTGCCCAAGGCCACACAGCTAGATAATTATTATGTGTCTGAGGCAGGATTTGAACTCAGGTACTCCTGACTCCAGGGCTGGAGCTCCATCCACTGCACCACCTAGCTGGTCCCAAGACAGAACTTTTAAAAGGAGATAATGAGTTTCTCAATCTTTGACTCCCCCAACTAAGGGGAAAAAACATCTTTCTTTCTACCTCCAGTGGAAGCTCATTCCATTTCCTCTCTATTTGGGGGAACATTGATCTGGGGTTACTACTGGCCATCGATATGTTTGATCACTGCTACTTTTATATTATTGTTTTTGTTGATTCACTTTGATAACACTGGAGTCATTACTTCTGGAATAAAATTGTAGAATAGACAATAGAATACCAAAGTTCAGTATGAGAGTGCCCTAATCTGTCTGAATTCCATGTTTTTTGGTACCACTGTCCTTAGTTGTCCTTCTCTATTACTTTTCTTTCTAATAACACATTTAATAAAATCAATGGTGATAAACTTGTCATCTCATTATTTTCTCTGGCATAAAATTTTCTAACCTCATCAGAGATTGGGTAACCTAAAATCACTGTTGTTAATAAGATGTTCCTTTTGTGATGCACTTTCCCAGGTAAATAATTAAACTGAGGATAAAGAGGGAGGGTGGTAAGTATTTATAATGCAATATGTCAAGGCCACCTCAGCTTCTCACTGTAAGAAGTCACTCTCCTCAAGTCTCTGAAGTGCTCTTCCATAGGAGGCAGCTAGGTTGTCCAATGGATAGAGTGGTGTACCTGGAGTCAGAAAGATGTGAATTCAAATTTAATCTCACATACTACCTAAAAGACACTGGGCAAGCCACTAAACCTATTTGCCTTAACTCACTGAAGTAGGAAATGACATATCACTCCTGTTTCTTTGCCAAAAGAAAAAACCCATGAACATAATGGTCCACAGGGACACAGAGTGTCAGACACAACTAAATGACTGAGTAAAAACAAAAACAATTCTGTCATAAAAAAGAATCAACCTAGTCTGAATAATAAATAAAAATATAGATTTGAGTTTTTCTTTTTAATTACCATATATTTCCCTGAATATTTCTTATATAATATATAATAATCATAAAATGATTATTAAGCATGTGAAATCATCCCTATGTAAGATTCTATAAAGATAAATATGTAGAACATAGCTTAGCTGGACTATTTTTTTAGAGAAAAGACAACTATTCAGGGGAGTGCTGGAGATAGCTCAACCCAGCTCAGAGATCCAGTAGCTAAAACTATAATATATAGGATCAGAGAGTTGGAAAGAACCTCAGAAGTTACTGAATTCAACTCCTCTACCTTTTGGATGAAGAACCTTAGGGTTTTCCCTAAGTCATGAATATTATATATAGGATCATAGATTTAAAATTGGTAGGAGTTTCTTAGGTCATTAAGTCTAACCTCCTCATTTTACATTTGAGGAAACTGAGGCCCAGGGAAGTTAAATGACTTGTCCAGGATCATATGTTTGAGGTAGAATTCAAATCCAGGTCTTCCTGACTCCAAGAACAGCAACTTATTTACTGCAATAGTAAATTTACTGCAAAAATGTTCTTGCCACTGAATTATGGTCCAGGTATCATGGGAAAAATGAATAGCTTTGAATTTTATTACAGATAACTCTCCCAATAAGAACTTTCCTTCCTTTTTATTATATCTCTTCTTCATCATATGCTGATATTCTTTAATCATATCCACTTATGTCTTACTTCATTTGACCCTTATCTTTATGCTATTTTTCCATCGAAGTATCACAGTATGTTTAGCATCCATTGTTGTGGCCTGAGAAAGTTCTGACTTCATTTCTGATGTTTATGGATGCAAAAGGAACTTCAAAGTCTTTCATTGAAAAATTTGAGGCCCAGGGAATCTCCTTGCCTAATTCATGTAGGTAATACTCACCAGAGGCAGGATTTGAACTCAAGATCTCTGACTGGTGAGGCAGTGTGCTTTCCATTGTACCATGCCGTCCTCTGTTATTGCTCTTATTTCAGTTTTCTTCTGGTCATTTGACTTTTTCATCTTTGAGTCTCTAGGAATTCCATTGTATTATAGCACTTATGTAGGTTGCTCATAACTTTGTATAATTTTGAGAATTTCTGGTAGTTTTTGCTTTCGTTTGGTCTATCTATTGGGGGTTTTTTTGGTTGGTTTTTTTTTTTTTTTTTTGGTGTTCAATGGGCAAGTATATTCATTTCCACAAGGCAGAACACATTACAGTACAGCTGGAAGAGTACTTAGCGGCTTGATGCTAGAGTTTAAGAATACATCTCTCCCCAATTACCTATTTTACAGGGAGGGAAAGAGAGCTTGATCTTATAACCTAGAAAACAGCTAATGAATTACAAAGCATGCCCTCAGAAGAGCTACAAGGCCAGTGAGGAGGCAAATGAGGCCAGGTCATCTGTTTTCTTCAATCTTCTGGGATTATGACCACTTGGGTTATGCGGCTCCTATAATGTACTTGCTAATTAAGTAAACAGCCCCACGGAACCTGAAGACAGACATAGGTGGGAAATGTAGTGTTGTTATCGAGATTTGCCTCTTTAGGATGCTATGCCGAGAAGAAAGCCACCAAAAAATCCTCCAGTCACGAGAACATTCTTCTTCACAAATGACAGGACCTCCTCGGCTTTGCTTTTCACCTCTGTAGAGAGGTGGCTGCTTCTTCGGATTTTCAGCTGCTCCTTGGCTCTCTTCATATCTTTCTCAACACGTTGCCAGTCTACCTTGATGTAACCAGTGTGGTTTGCGATCTGTAAGAGGAAAAATCCACCACCCACTGCTGTGGCGGCCAGTTTGCCAACTCTCTGGAGGATGAAACCGGTGCACCAGCCCGTGACGCCGCCGACCAGAAGCTGGGTGGCCACGCTGTACTTCTCCGCAGAAGGCCCCGAGTCATGTCCAAACAGCTTGCGCCACCACGGCTGCTTCTTAGCCAATTCAGCAAGGTCAAGGGAATCAAACCTTCCCTGGCTGGCGGCGGTCATGTCTGCGCGCTCACCTGGCGATGCCGAGCGCTGGGGCTCCAGGTGGTGCAAGGTGGGGCGCCGGGAGCTGGGCCCGGGCTTGTTGGTGCTGGTGGCGGCTGCTTCCATCGCTGCCGCCTCGGGGGTCCCCAGGCCGGGAGAGGCCGGGGCCGCTGATGTCACAGACGCCCCTCCCGGCCGCCGACCACCCCCCATGACGTCCTCCCGCCCCCCGTCTATTGTTCTTAAAGCAAAGACTGGGGAGAAAGGTTTGCTCCTGTGCTACGTCTTCCTGGAAGGGTCTTTACCCCTTTATTGGGAGGAAAACATAAACAGAATTCAACAGTAGAAACCATCTTGAGGAGTCCCTAGACATACAGCTGGCTCATCTGGACACAAACGCTTTGCACATTGCTCTTGGAGTTTTTGACTGGTGTGTTATGTTTTTATTGGGATGGCTGGGAAGATAGAGTTATGGAGAAGAATTAATAGCCCTTTGAAATTTTTTGAGGACAAATGCTAGTAAAAAATGGGCACAGTGGGTTGTGATCAATTTGCTGTTGGCAATGTTTTTGTTTAAAAACATGAGGGTTAACTTGAGAGTCTACATACATAACCATACTCTCAACTTTGTCTGGGATTCTGTACATTTTCCATAAAGATTCAGTTTTCCAATGAAAAAGAAAACTAAATGAGCCAAGAACTACACAAGGAAAATTAAATTCCACTTTAAAATGTTCTCTTTTGCTTCTTAAGGAAATTGGTGGTGAATTTTACCTAATTAAATCTCTTTCTGGTTTGATTAGTCTGCCTCCTGGCTATAATAGCTGCCATCATTTTTTATTAATGAGTCTGAGTAGACTAGTGCTGGGATATGAAAGCGGGAGACGGTTGGGGGCCCATAGAAGCAATAGGTGTAGAAGTTAGGTGCCATAGAGGACAGAGAGCCTATCTTGGAACTAGCAAGACATGAGTTCAAATTTAGTCTCACGACAATATTAGTTGTGTGAGTGTGACCCTGGGCAAGTCTTTTAAATCATTTTGCCTCGATTTTCTCATCTGTAAAATGAGCTAGAAAAGGAAATGATACTTTGGCTTCAGATTCTTTGCCAAGAAAACTTCCCAAAGAGTTGGACATAACTGAAAACAACTGAACAAAAGTAACAAAATAGTTAAGAGCTTTAAGATATCTTTGAGGAATCTACATAATCTCCCTTAGTCTGCATAATCCATAGATAAAGAAGAATTCTTGATGATGGCAAAGTAAAGGCAGGTTCCTGCCTGAACTATCCCTGAAACCCTTTCAAATACCTTTAAATAATGCTCTAAACAAATTCTAGGCAGTAGAGCTCACACAAAAAAAGATGGTATGAAGAAATTTTCCAGGCCAAGACAACTTAGAAAATCAACTCAAAAGTTCTCTCTAACTCAGGTTAAGAGTGTGGCTCATTGAAGCAGAAGTTCAGTCCCACCAGACCAGGACCAGACTTCAGTCAATTGAATCGGTGGCAGCAGTGACCAGACCTCTCAGCCCACAGACAACAGAGACAACTTAGAAGGCCAGCAGGAAAGGAGGGTCTCACCTGAGTGAGAGTGAAGTATAGCCCAGTGCATGCTCTTCCACCACAAACCCAGCTCCAGAAAACTAGGGGCAGACCTAGGGGGCCACAGAATCAACAGTGATAGAAGCTGCTTCTTGAGCTCTCAGTGCAGACAGTAAAGATCAGAAGGAGACTACAGGGATCTCTTTGCTAGCCCTGAGGCAGGATGCTGTTGTTTTACCTATACTCAGGTCCTGGCTGTGGTCCTGGGTGGCAATCTCAGGGCAAAGAGGAGCAATAGCACACCAGAGCTTGTGGCCCGGGGAGAGGGACCCTCCTCACAATTCCAGGGCAGAGGGAGTGCTTGTAGTCACACAAAGACCAGAGCAAAGAACAGGAGAATAGTAAACACCTTGGATGAACTGAAAACTAACAGTTCCCAAGAAGTGATGCAGTTTGAGGCATCTGTGATGAGTTAGAATTTGAGTAGGGAAAGAATTTCACATCCACACATCTCAGTCATTGCATACAGGTGCAAGCTTTTGTATACTGGTTTCTTCCCTAATGAATAAGTAGCTAGAATGGGGAGAAAGGATTTATAAGTAGTACAAGGGACAGCCTACATGCTGGAAAAGGTATAGGGGTTATAGTGAAGGTATAGTGAAAAGGATTATGTCAGTTGTACTGAGGGGAAACAAAGGTTCATTTTGGGAAACAAAGAACTGTTTGTTATCTTGTTGACTCCTGCCTCTGTTTCCCTAGTCCTGTGGGATCCTCCCAATGGTAGCTGAGAGTACACAGGTGGCTATTATCAATTCAAGGTCTGATTTGAGGGAGGACATTTTTCAGTACTGTTTCTCAGAGATAGTGGCAAGGAACATTACAAAAAACATTTTGTTTCTCGGAATAACAAAGCCAACATAGCTCATGATATAGTCAATTATAGAAAAGCATAGGATTTAACTATTTGCTTTCTGCCTAGTATTTCCATTTCAATAGAAGGAGCTCTGAAAGCAGCTGCACAAAACCCCTGAAGCTTGGGACAGGCAATCCTCCATCCTGGAAGCCACCTACTTAAAGAATTAAAAGTCAATAATAAGGGGTGGCTAGGTGGTGCAGTGGATAGAGCACCAGCCCTGGAGTCAGGAGTACCTGAGTTCAAATCCGCCCTCACTTAATAATTACTTAGCTGTGTGGCCTTGGGCAAGCCACTTAACCCCATTGCCTTGCAAAAAAAAAAAAGTCAGTGATAGACTGGGGAAAATGAGCACACACAAAAATAAAATCTGATCCTAGAAAGTTACTATGGTGACAAGGAAGATCAAAACAAACACTCAGAAGATCAAGTCAAAGCTCCTACATTCAAAGCCTCCAAGAAAAATATGAATTGGTCTCAGACCATGGAAAAGCTCAAAAAAGATTTTGAAAATCAAATTAAAAGTAGAAAAATTGAGAAAAGAACTGACAGCGCTACAAAAAAATCATGAAAAATGAGTCAATACCTTGCTAAAGGGCACACAAAAAATACTGAAGAAAAGAAATCCTTTAAAACCAGACTAAGTCAAATATTAAAAGAGGTACAAAAAGTTAATGAGGGACAGCTAGGTGGTGAAGTAGAGCACCAGCCCTGGAGTGAGGAGGACCTGAGTTCAAATGCAGCCTCAGACACTTAATAATTACCTAGCTGTGAACCCCATTGCCTGAAAAAAAAAAAAGAAAAAGAAAAAATCAATGAGAAGAATGCTTAAAAAAGCATAATTGGCCAAATGGAAAAAGGTGGTATAAAAGCTCACTGAAGAAAATAATTCCTTAAAAATCAGAATTAAGCAAATGGAATTTAATGACTTTATGCAAATCAAGAAACAATAAAAACCAAAAGAATGAAAAAATAGAAGACATGGGAAGATAATACTGGTAACTCATAACAACTTTCTCATTATTAGGGCAATTAGAAGGAGTGTCTATAGATAGAAAGCAAAGGTGTGAGTTAAACATGAAGGAATGATATCTAAATAAAAATAAAATTAATGTTAGAGAGGAATGTTCTTGGAGAAAGGAAAAGTAATACATAGAATAGAGTGAATTATCTAACACAAAAGCTTGTACAGTGCTGGGAGGAAGAGAATGGGGGAAGTTAGAGGGTGTTAAGAAATTTTACTCTCAATAGAATTGGCTCAAAGGGAATAACATACACACTCAATTGGCCACAGAAATCTCTTCTACAGGAAAGAGGTAGGGTAAGGGGATAAAGGAAGAGGGGAATGAAAGAAGGGAGGGAAAATTGAAGGAAGGAGTTGTCAAAAGCAAAACACTTTCAAGTAGGGACAGAATAAAAGAGGAGTGAGAATAGAATACACAGAAGAAAAAATATAGAAATACAATTAACAACCATAGCTGTGAAAAAAAAATTGAAGCAAAAATTTTAAAACATATAGAGAACCTGGCCAAATTTATAAGAATAAGTACCATTCCCCAATTGATAAATGATCAAAGGATAAGAACAGTATTCAGATGAAGTTTTCAAAGATATCTAAAGCCACTTGAAAAAAATGCTCTAACTCACTATTGACTGAAGAAATGAAAAGTAAAATAATTCTGAGGTACTACCTCATATTTATTAGCTTGGCTAATAGATCAATAAGGGAAAACGACAAATGTTGTAGGGGATATGAGAAATATGAGACCTTAATGCACTGTTGGGGTTGTAAACTGATTCAGTTATCAAGTACAACAGTTCAGAACTATGCCTGAAGGGTTTGACCTAGTAATACCATTACTTGGTCTGTATCCCAAAAGAGATAAAAAGAAAAAAAAAGGACTTTTATGTACAAAAACATAACAGTTCTTTTCTGGTGGCAAAGAATTGGAAATTGAGGGGCTGCCCATCAATTGGGGAATGGCTAAATGGATTGTAGTGTGTGATTATGATGGAATCTACTGTAAGAAATGATAAGCAAGATAATTTCAGAAAACATTGGAAAAACTTAGTTTATGCTAAGTGAACTATACTTTGTACAAAGCAGCAATACAAAGAAACTTTGTAAAAAGCAACAACAAAGATAAGAAAGATGCTCATTCTTTGTCATGGAAGAGGAACATGTCAGCAAATATATGAGAACTGACGTGCATATTTCTGTTTATTTTAGTGAGGAGGGTGTTCGGCAAAGTCATCTTTCTCACTTGCCTTTTTCAGAACCATTCCACCTCATGGCCTGATCAATAGGAAACAGGACTTCTGGTGAATGTCTGGACGCCTCAGGAGTCTTCAACCCTATGAACATGATTTCTCTCCCATATCAATGAGGCATCATGGTACTGCAATAATGTCTAGCAAAACACCAGTATGTGTTTGCTGGCAGTGACTTGGCAATAACAAAACACATCCAAATCTGGTAGAATTAACCTGTCTCACTGTGTTGGTGACAACATAGTACATCCAAACCTGCCTCTTGATGGATTGTTAGTTCTGTGATTTTTTTGGTGATAATCTTTCACCAATAAAGTAAAGCTAAAGCAAACCCATCTCACAATGTACTACTCAACTGCATGGTACAATTGACAACAAGCCCTCAACAATATGAAAAATTCAACCTGTTAGAGGTTTTTGCTGCTCCACTCCACAAGTACACTCCCCTGGGTCAAGTTTCCTGGAAGCTTCCAGAAAAACTATACTTTCCAAAGCCAGGTCCCTCTCTCTGAGTGAACCCATTCTAGTATGACCCTGACCTTCATAAAGAAGAGAGAGACCTCTTCTTGGGGTTCCCACTGGTTTCTCTGGATTAGTGCATTGCCAGTCTTTACTACTCTGGATTTGGGAATAAGAACCCAACTCCCTTTCAATCAGCCCATGATCAACTGTGAATAACAACTGTTATTCAATAAGCCAAGATAACACTGAAAGAGATACAATGGAAAATGATCTCCATCCTCAGAGAAAGAACTGATGTTGTCTAAATACAGATTGAGGCAAATTTTTTAATTTTTTTTAATTTTTGAAGGCTTGTTTTGTTTTATTTGGATTTGGGGGGTAGTCTATATTTTCATTCACAACATAATTATTATGAAATGTTTTACATGATTGTTCATGTATAACCTATAACAAATTGATCACCTTCTCAGTAATTAGGTATGGGAATGGAGGGAGAGAATTTGGGGCTCAAAGTTTTTAAAATGAATGTTAAAAAATTGTTTTTACATATAACTGGGGGAAAATAAAATACTAAACAATTAAAAATAAAGACTTAAAAAAAAGAGAAATATCTCCAGATTGGTTATTAACCTAGGAAATAGCAAAAGTCCTTTGTGAACTATATTTTACACCCTCCTTTCTCTGTGAGATATTCCTGACCTTCCATAATTAGCAAGCCTGAACTTTGAATTGTGTCTCTCATGTCAAGAGAAATCTGTGCCTGAGAAATCTATTCTTAGTGAACTATGGCATCAAATGGCTAGATCACACTATAAACACAGGGTTAGGGAATCTTTCTGTGGTCAGGCATTCTTAGGTTAGACGTCAATTTTTGGCTAAAGAGTAAGTTTTTCATTATAAAACTGACCCATGTAAGGTTCAAACCATAAACCTTGGGTTCTTAAGCACTGTGTTCTTAGATTCTGAGCCAAGTGAGCTGACAAATGCAACTAAGACAAAATCATGATGATAAACTAGGATTTATATAACAATTTAAGGCTTTCAAAGTGCTTTGATTTTTTTTTTATTTTATCTTAACAACAACCCTAGGAGGTAAGTGTTATTATTATTATTCTCATTTTTATAGAGGAGAAAACTGAAGGAAGAGAGGTTAAGTGACTTGTCTAGAATCAAATACAATTACTATATATGATAGGATATTCTCACTCAGGTATTCCTAACTCTACATCCCTTGCACTATCTGCCAGGCTATCTAGAGCTACAAAATATTTAAGTAGCCATTTAGTCCATTTTACAGATAAGGAACCTAAGGTCCAAAAGGTGAAGTTACTTGTTCAAAATCTCTTGGTTAGCAAATTGAAGAGGCAAAATTTGAACCCAAGTTTTCTAACTGCAGAGATAATGCTTTTTACTGTGTGGCACAATTTTTTTTTATAAAAATACCTACCAACCCTAGAGAAAAAGTTAATTTGAATCCACATATATAAAAAGTAACTTAATTTAGTTTGAATTTCTCTTCCACTCTCTTTCTAAGAAAGTCATAAAAACTTAATCCATTTTATTTTAAAATTATAAACTTACTTCAATACTTTAATTATCTGTGGTTTCACTCCCTCCACTGACACAGATCAAAACCTCTCTTCAACTTAGCAGGCAGTCCTCATGAGTTACTGTGGCTGAAAAATAGCATATCACCAGACAGGCAATCTCCTGGAGATGAATTACCCCAGAATAAGCTAGGCTATCTTCTAGTGAGAGATACTTAATCCATTCTCAGGTAGATAGTAGAAGCCTTTCCTCCTTGGTTGGACCTTCTAGGGATTATAGCACTCTTCCTTTTCCTACTAGTTAGGCAACCTTGGAGATGCATGCTATAGTATGAAATCAAAGAAAGATTTTAGAAGAGATAAGTCAGTTGTTAAGAGAAAATAAAAAAACTGCAATGCACTTTGAAAGCCTTAAATCGTGATATAAATGCCAGTTTATTCTTATTATTATTAGTCAGCTCATTTAGCTCAGAATCTTAGAAGACATTGATAAAGAACCCAAAGTTTATGGTTTTAGCCTTAGTATGGGCCAGTTTTATACTGAGAAACATTGCTTCTCAGGTAATGTATGTAAGAGGGGAGGAAAAGATGAGACTAAATCTCTGCTAATATTGGGAAAATATTTGTTTTATACCCTACTTACACTTTAAAAATTAATATGTTACTTTTCTCTGAAGTTATTGAATGATTAACTAATCATTCCCATAAAGCTCCAGTCTCTTCTGAATGGATTAATCATAGCAGTCCACCAAAGGAGAAATTGCTCCCCCATCTTCAACGCTGACTAAAGCAAGCATTCTTAACTTTGGTTAGGACACAGTTGTTAGCAGATCATAGATCACTTTCACAGTGTATGATGAAGCCTATGAACCCCTCCTCAGTATAATGTTTTTAAGTGCATAAAAGAATATAAATATGATTATAAAAGAAATCAATGATATTGAAATATTATCATCAAAACATTAATTAAATAAATTCATGGCTAGAAAGTTATGACCCTCTTGTGGTCTGCAAGGAATCATGCAATGGACTGGATCCGTCCTATAGGTATGAAGCATTAAATTTCCCAATATGGCAAATAACATAAACTATTATTATGGTGACGTAAAATGAAACTGCTTGCTATTATAGAGGATAAATGAATGAGCAAGCAAGATCTTACTCTGTACAAATACAAAAGTGAGACAATACCTGTCCTCAAGGAGCTTGCCTTACATTAGGAAAGACAACATTATACAGATGAATGCTGTCCACAATGAGTGGATCCAAAGGAGAGTCGGCTGATGTAGCAATGGTAATACTGATTTGATTATAGTTACAAAGCTGGAAAATAGGAGGAAAAGGAGGGATAACTGCCAAGTTAAAATGGATCATGTGAGATACTCACCAAACTGTATGAAATAATCTGTCCTGAGAACTGTGTCATTCCACCATGCTTAATAACCATGTATTTTTTCTTACCTTTTTATCTATTGTTTATAAATCTGACTTTGACGTGCCATAAAAATTCAAAGGAATTGGGGAGGGTGGCAAGGTGAAGATTGAAAAGCTCAAGACGAGATCAGTTAAAGAAGCAAAACTTCTTTAACTTTATAGTTTTATATCCTTTGTATTCATGTTTATTTTCCTCGTATTTATTTACCCTTTCTCAGCTGTGAAAAGAGCTTGTCTCTAGACTTAGAAATAGAAAGTTCTAGAGCCTAGCATAGTTGAAGTCAAAGAACTTAGGTTCCAATCCTGCCTCTGGTGATTAGTTTTTTGTGACACTTTGGGAAAAAAGTCACTTCACTCTGGTCCCCCACTCCCTCATTTATAAAATGAGGAGACAGAATTATGACCTGAAAGATTCATTCTAGCTCTAAATCTATGATCTTGTGGCAGGTCTGAATCATGGCCTTGTTATTTACTAGCTATATGAACTTGGACAAGTGACTTCAAGACAAATCAACAAAGATTTATCAAGTGTCCATTATGCTAAGTCCTGAAGATAGAAATAAAGACCAAAGCAGCCTCTTCCCTCAAAGAGCTCACATTCTAATGGAGGAGACAACATGCAAGCAACTATGTACAAGTAAGATAAACTAGGAGATGGTGATGATGGTGTTATTGTTTGCCCTTCATTCTCAAAAAAGGACCAATGACAGGAGGGTGAAATGGATTTAAGTGAGTCAGGGCTATATAAAGTTATCAGCCTCACTCTCTCCTCCAGAGTTATGATGGCAAGACATGGATCAGGATGTCTAGAGATGGTCCCAGATACAGCGGGATACTTTAGCCATTTTTAAGCCAAGGTCTCATTTCCCCAAATTTGTTAAGCAAACAAATTCTTATCCTCAGCTTTAGGCAATGAAGTAGGAGAAAACTACCGAAGGAAGGTATTGGCTTTGGTAGGGATTGGGTGGGAAAGTATTCTTACAGAAAGTGTGATTTTTAGCTGGAACCTGAAGAAAGTTAAGGAATCAGGGAAGAGAAATGGGAAGAGAAAGAATTACAGACAAGGGGAATATAAATGAAAAATGGCATGCACGTATACACACACCCCTCTAAGTTGGGAAAGAATGGGTTATGAAGGAATTTAAATACCGATAGAGGATTACATATTTGATATTAAAGGTAAGAGGGAACCAGGGGAGTTAACTGAATAGGGTGGCAATATGATGAGACCTGAAATTTAGGAAGATCACCTTGACTAGTGAGTGGTAGAGAGATAGTAGTAGGAAGAGAGACCAACTAACCAGCTATGGCAATAGCCCAGATGTGCATTGTGGTGATGGCAGTGCCAGAGCAAAAAGGGGGGCATGGATATGAGAGATATTGCAAAGGTCAGATTGGCAGGACTAGAAAATTGATTGGATATGGGGAAGCTGAGAGAGAGAGAGAATGAGGAGTTGAGACACAAAGAAAGCCTTATTAAAGAATAATGGTACCTTCAACAGTAACGTCAAAGTTAAAAGAGAAGAGTTAAGGGTGAGAGATAATGAGTTCAGTTTAGGACATATTGAGCTTGCTTTACCTCTCTGAATCCCATTTTCTTCCTCTGTAAAGTGAAAGTTAGATCTACACTATTCAAAAATCTGTGGTACCATTATCTCATCAAAACTTTTACCTTTTTTACTTTTTTTTTTTTACTTTTACCATTTTGCTCAGGCTAATCCCACACCTGAAGACTAGTGGTGTTATAATCTCACTTTCTCTTTGATTTACCAATCTGCTCTTGCAAGTTCTATGATTTCCATGACTCAAGAAGACCATTGGCATTTTGAGCTTCTGAATTCCATTGACTTTAATTTAGTAAACAGAAAACACACTCCTTCTGAGTGTAGTGCATGTAGACATTTGTTAGACATCACTGCAAGCCATTGACTAGAAAATTGCTGTGTACAGAGAGACAAGGCTAATGCTTTCAAATCCAGAGACTTGGTTGGAAAGTTCATCTCTCAGGATCAAGTGCTTGCCAGATTAAATGGGACAATTTATTGCAATAATGTGGTCAACTGATTTTCTACAAGAGGAAATCCTGGAATCCTTGACAAGACTGCTTGCCAGGAAGTGCTGCCAAAAATGCTCCTGTCACTTCACTCACATTCCCAGATGTGACTTTGCTTCCAAGCTAAAGCTTTACAGAATGAGGGCTTTAGATTGTTAGAGTATGCTGAATAAATGGAAATCCTTTCTGACTCAGTTCTTATTAAGCGTCTTTGTAAAATATATGACTTTTTTTCTTCCTGAAAAATCTTGGTCTAGGAAAATATAGTTGACTCTATGTTGAATAAAAATCTATTAGAGTTCCATCCTAAGGATAAGAATGGAGGCTCAGTTTTTCTAATGCAGAATGAAAACTTAGCACCATTACACTTTTCTATATTGGATTTGTGAGGATTTAATAAGAGGAGATCCATTATATGAGCATAAGAAATGAACCTGAAGTCAGGAAGACCTAGATTCATGTCCCACATCTGACATAAACTGGTTGCATGACTCCCTAAGATGTTAGTTGAAGAGAATGTTACAATCTACATTGGTAGAAGAAGTTTCCTAAAAGGGATGTCCCTAATATTAATAAAATGGTAGTCTCATGTTCATCTCTATCTTACTTACTATATGACCATACTTCTCCATTCTAGATTATGTTAATAGGACAAAACCAACAAAAAAGTGGCTTCCAGCCACTGCAGCAGCTTCTAAGATAACTGGTGTTTGGCTAGCAGGGACTTTTGCTGAGATGGACTCTTGTGGGAGGGATCCTCTATTTTTTATGGCCTATAATATGATCTAGCAGTGTGGTTTATTTTCCTTTCATCTCTTTTTAGTTCAGAGAACAGACCAGTGAATAGAAAACATGTACATGTGGACAATCTCTATCTCACCTCCCAAAACCATTAATAACTTACTTGGGGAAGGAGTAATAATATATGCTCCCAATAGATTTCTTTTAATAGGTAAAGAGTAAAAGCCTGAGAGTCTAGCTACTCATGATTTCTTACATCACATTCTTGTATCATAATTTCTTCAACCAATTCCCCAGTTGATGGGCATCCCTTTAATTACCAACTCTTTGCCACTACAAAAAGAGCTGCTATAAATATTTTTGTACATGTTGGTCTTTTTCCCTGTTTTATGATCACTTTGTGAAACATATCTAGTAATGGTATCTAATAATTGCTGGATCAAAGGGTTTACACAGTTTTATTGCCTTTTGTGCATAGTTCCAGATTACTCTCCAGAATGGTTGGATCAATTCACAACTCCATCAACAACATCAAATCTCTCATCCTCTCCAATATTAATCCTTTTCCCTCTTTTTTCCATTTGAGTCAACCTGATCAGTATGAGGTGATACTGCAGGGTTGTTTTAATTTGTATTTCTCTGATCAATACTAATTTAGAACATTTTTCTGTGAAGAAAGATAACTTTAATTTCTTCATCTGAAAACTGACTGTTCATATCCTTTGACCATCTATCAATAGAATGACTTATGGATTTATAACTTTGACTCAGTTCTCTATTTTATAAATGTCTTTTATCAGAATCATCAAGCAGTGAAAATTGTTTCCTAGCTTTCTGCATTCCTTCTAATTTTTATTGCATTGGTTTTATTTGTGCTAAAACTTTATAATTTATTTTTGTCAAAATTATGCATTTTTCAATTTATAATGTTCTCTTTCTCTTATTTGCTCATAAACTCCTCCCCTATCAATCAGTCTGGTAGATAGACTATTCCATGTTCTGCTAATTGCTTTATGGTATCACCCTTTATATTTAAATTCTATATATTTTGACATCTAATCTGCCATTTTGTGAAAGATCACAGACAAAATAGAGTAAAAAAAAAAGTATGCTTCAATCTGTAAAATTCATTATACCTCTCTCCAAAGGAAGATAGCATGTTTCATCATGGTTCCTTTGGAATTATAATTGTATTGATCATAGTAGTTAAATGTTTCACAGTTGATCATCCTTACAATATTCCTGTTACTGTGTACAAGGTTCTCATTCACTTCATTCTGCATGAGTTTATGAGTCTTTTCAGATTTTTCTGAAACTATCACCCTCATAATTTCTTAAGAGAGAATAGTATACATCACATTCATATACCTCAGTCTGTTCAGACATTTGCCCAGTTTCCAACTCTTTGCCATAATGAAAAGAGCTACTCTAAATTTTTTGTGCCTATAAATCCTTTTCCCTTTTCCTTGATCACTTTGGGATACATAATAGTAGTGCAATTGCTGAGCTAAGGGGTATTCATAGGTTTAAAGCCTTTGGGGCAAGTTCTTTTCTGGAATTGCTGGACCATATCAAAACTCCACCAAAAGTTTCCCAATTTTTCTACATCACCCCCAGCAATCATTTTCTTTTTGTGTTGAATCACAATCTGATATGTGTGAGATGGTATCTCAAGTAATTTTCATTTGCATTTCCCTAATCAATAGTGATTTAGAACATTTTTCTTGTGACTATAGTTAGTTTTGATTTCTTTTTCAGAAAACTGCCTTTTCATACCCTTGACCATTTTTCATTTGGGGAATGGCTCTTGTTTTTATAAATTTGGTTCAATTTCCTATTTGTTTGAGAAATGAGGTCTTCATCAGAGAAGCTTATTATAAATTCTGCCCTAGTTTTTAATTTTCTTTTGAATTTTGGCTGCATTATTTTATGAAAACTTTTTAATTTCATATAATCAAAATTATTTATTTAACTACCCATGACCCTCTTTTTTCTCTTATCTAGTCATAAACTCTTTCTTTCATCTTAGGTCTTATAAGAACATTTTTTCATGTTCCTCTAATATTTATATTTATATATTAATATATTTATATATTAATATTTATATCAGAGTCTAAATCATTTTATCCATTTTGACTACATTTCCAATTTTCCCTTCAAATTTTGTCAGATGGTGAGTTTCTAATCCCAAAAACCTGGCTCTTTAGGTTTATCGGACTAGATTATTATGTTCATATACTATGTACCTAATCCATTCTTAAGTTTGTAATTCTCCTTCTAAATCTTTCCTCTGCAGCTCATTTATTTTCTAATTTTTTCTCTTGTTTTTTCACTTTGTCTATAGCATTATATTTAGCTGTTATTTTAAAAAATCTTGTTTCATTTCTTCCAGAAATTCTATCTGAACACATATCCAAGCTATATTTTTCTTCTAGGTTGATATCTAGTGTGTCTCTATCGATATAATAGCTCTTTATGATAAAATTTTTTATTTATTTTTCCTTCCAACCTTGCTTCCTGAATTGGTACTTTTATATTAGATTCAATTCAGTTTAGAGTTTAGAGGGAATTCATGACTTAACTTAATCTTATTTTGTATTCTTTTGTGTCCTATTGTTACTTTACCTGTTCTTGAGTGCTAGGTTATTAAAAGATCTAATGAAAAGATCTGTTGAAGTGCATTTTTCCAGTGAGTCTCTAAAGTTATCTGGCCTTGGATGAAGCCTAATCACTATATTCCTAAACCAAGATTTGTAAGCACTTGGACCAATTTTGGATCTGGATAACACAACCAGCAGTTTACCTCTAGTTGGAGACCTAGTAATCTCCTGTTGACCCTAGTCATTGTCAACTACCTTGAAAGCTTTGAAGGTTCAGAATAACAAAACTGCAGACTCACAGATGATCTGCTTATCACTGGTTATTAAGGTGCAAGGTTTCAGACTAGTTTGGGTTTTAGAACAGATAATCCACACCAGGCTTTAGAGTCACCCAGGTCCAAGGATATCTAATCCATTCATTGTTTACCAGATGAAGAAGGTGAAATCTAGGCATGTAAAATAATTTCTCCAAGGTCACATGGCTAATTGGTGGGAGTGCTTACATTAAAACCCAGGTCTCCTAGTCCCAAAGTCAATACTCTTTCATTATTACATGCTAGATGTAATAATCCTGAGACCTCTTGTTGATTCTCTTCATCTGGATTTATTTCTTCATGAGACTTATTACATTCTCTTTCTCATTCACAAATAGAGAGAAACAGCAAAATAATTTGAGAAAAAAATTTTAATTTTTGTCTTCATCAATCTAAAATGGACCTTTAAATTGCATCAGCCTTCTCTGTCTCTTGGCTTGAAAAGACAGGAGCAATGGGCATTATAGTCAAGAGAAGGTACATGCTTAAGAATGTTCTACAATACTCTATGAGAATGCACTTTTTATATTCTACCTTTTTATTTCAAGAAGATTACCCTCAAATTACCTGAAAGCAAAAATCCCTTGCTAATAAAAATATGAGAAAGTCTGTTTCAAGTTATTTTGATTTTATGATGTCGCACTTAAAAGTGATGTAAATGTTCCGATAAGCAAAGTTATTTTTATAATCCTACTTCTCAATTACCATCACGGACTGCATGGGTGATTATAAAAGGCCTCCAAACCTCTTCCTGCAGACCTAGTTATAACTCACAGGGGCTTTCAGCCCGTTTACAGATTGATGGCCTATTGGGGAATACTTAGAAGGAATTTTCCTTTCATTCTAGAGGACTAGCCCCCATTGATTCAGCCAGAATCAGAAAAAGAACAGTTTTATTGTGTGTTTCATATGGTGTTGGGGTGAATCTGACAACCACTCATGTGTATTTAATAGGAGGAGAGGGTTTTTCTCTTCCACCATGATCTACCAGAATAGTATGACAGCCTTCCTAATATGCTGCAAGGCACTTTCTTCCTAGGATAATATATGCTTGACTTCCCAAACGATCCAAGGTTCACATCTGATATTTAGAAACTAAGTTGTGGCTTTGGGGAGGGGGTATTTTTGTTCTTTGAAAAATAAACAAGTCTATAAGCAATTCCCTCTTTCCTCTCACCCAGCACTACCCCCAAAGTTCCCAGGCTTTGGTGGTAGGTTAATGGTTCTTCAGTTTACCAGTGCCATCTGTTGGAGAGTTCCCAGAAGTGATATAGAATTATATAATACAAGGTTGATGTTAGAAAGGTTGTTAGAAATTACCTAATTCTTCTCTTTAATTTTATAGAGGAGAAAGTGTGTGTGTGGAGAGGGGTGGAACATAACCTGGATAGGGGTAGACAAGATTGGGAAAGGAAATGATCCCTAACTTTAATGAGGGTTGTCATGTAGAAAGAGGATTAGCTATTCTTTGTAACTCTAAAAAGGAGAATTAGGATCAAGGTATAAAAAATGACTGGGAGAAAAGTTCAGGTCAGTATAAGGAAAAATTTCCCAAATTAGAGATCTTCCAAAATTGTTAGGGACTGTTGTGTGTGGGAATACATAAATTATCATCATCTGGTGCCTTTGAGCATCAGAACCTTATTTTACTAAATGCCAGGGGAGTGGGAGTAGATTAGAGATTGGAAAGGTATTTAAGCACTGGTGTTTCGGTAAATAAATGGAGCATTTGGAGATCTTGTCTCACGTCCCTCCAACATGTGCCTGGGGAGATTGATGGAGTCCAGAAGTAGGATTCAACATAGGAGTCTGGAATAGGGACTTGACACAAAATGAAATAAATAAGTACCTCGCTAATTATAAGATACTGAGTTCTCTATTGTTGTAAGAGTTCAAGAAATACATACATGTATGTATATATATGTACATATGTATATATGTATGTGTGTGTATATATATATATATATATATAATCATATACTTCAGAGATATTGCAAGGTAGATTTATACATCAATCAGTGGGGATTGACTAAAGGATCTCCAAGATCCTACAGTGGTTAAAAGGTAATGGCCAGGAATCTGAGTCCCAAAGAGGTTTTAATACAGTTAAAAAAAAGATAGCAGAAGTATACCTAGAAACCTGCTCACCTGACTCCCAGTTTAGTATATATCCCAATATTCTTACTGAACTCCATGGTGAAGGATATAGAACAGAGGATCTTTCTAAAGCAATCTCATTTACAGATGTTTGCTTTCCAAGGTGTATATTTTTTTTGGTAATGGATTATCAAATTAACTTCAAGTAAAGGCACTTAAAATCTAAATATATATGCCCAATAGTAAATCTGGAAGAAACAGAGGGAGAAGGGTGAGATGTAAAGAGAATGATCAGGGAAGATCCATATCTATCAACATTATTTCAAAGACTTTTCTCTCTTACTTTTCTTACCCTTTTTCTGTTCTTCACTACTAACCCTTTAAATATTCAAACATATTTCTCCTCATTCCTAAATTATCCTGCAGAATTTTCCTGGTCTTTTATAGATCCAAATCATCAGATGTTCCATTAGGAGGAAACTTCAAACAACAGACTACTGTCTCCTGGAATCTGGTTTCCATACTTTCTTGGTTCTCTCATCTCATCTCAATCTCTGAGATTCTGCCAATTTCAACTGAATCCTATCTTTTCATCCTTTGGTATTCTTGTCCATCTTCTCCAATGAGTCCTCCTCAGAGGATCCAGTCTACCACTGTAACTCTTGATATTGCAAGGATACCAATGGAATAAGGAACCACCCAAAGGTCATCTTTGTTCCTCACAACATAATCTGACTACCTCCTTTTCCAGTCATAAATCTTTCTGATAACATACATAAAATGGGGGTAAACACACAAAACGTAATCATAGAGGGAAGGAGACAATTAACTTGTCTATCTCCATCATAGACTTCCTTCTACACAACTTTGTTGGAAATATGCTAAGAGTCTACTCACAATCCTCATAAATCTCTCACACCTGAAAGGAACTAAATGATGATTATTTGGCTTTATAGAGATTCTCCTAGATACCTCCCCACTCCAAAATACAACACATATCTTCCTTCTTTCTTGTTTGAATTATTTATTGTTCTGAGTGAATCACTGGAGATATAGAATCATAGCCTCAGCTGAGGCAATCACACCTCAAAAGAGCATTTTCCATCTAGGTCCATGGAGATTTAAATCCCAAACCTAGCTGCTTCACTAAGCTATTGAATTCAAAAGCAACACTTAGATTGCCCACCCCACTGAGGCATTTTAGAACTCTCACTGGACCTCTTCTCTTCCCCTCCCTACCTCTTCTCTTCCCCTCCCTTCAGTACATTCCGTTGGCCATTAGACTTTCTTCACAGCACTTCAGCTGCTTTCCAGTCTGGGTGACAGTGCTCCTTTCTAAGCCAATTTAAATTAATTCTGCCTGTAAGATTTCCTGAGACACTCTCAGCTGCTGCATTAAAACTGCATGGGCTCCTTCCCCAATATACCTAATAATAGCACTTTTCATTTCCAAGTCACTTTATAAACATTAACTAATTAAGTTGCCCAGTCTCCTCATGAGGTCTGTACTCTGAGTTGTGGACTCTCTGCTCCTTAGATTCCAAGTTAATCCATAGGGATATATGAGAGCCCTGCAGGGATATGTTAACTCTTTCAGATTGTGTGACAATGGCTCTTATTATTAGAGAAGGAGAAGTTTACTATGATCACATACAACATGTATTAATTTTTTTCAATTATTGTGAAATACAGAGTTCCTGAAATAGTCACTCCCTATAGAGAGGCTTCTCTGGAGATAAAAGAAGAGGGACATAGAGCATAGAAAAGTCATCTAGTGTTTATTGGTCCTTAGATGAATCTTATAGCTCATCTCAGTCAAGGAAAGAATTAGGAATGACTTAAGATTCATAGAAAAAGGAATATAGAGGGAGATTCCATGCTGAGAGCATTCAGAGAGGATCAGACTCAGGAAGGAGTACTGGAAAGGCTTTGGTCATTGGTCCTTAGTCCCAGGGATCAATGCCAGTCCAGTGCAATGAATTGAATAGGCTGTTTTAATATTGAAGGTCCCCTGATACAAGTCAATTAGAGTAATTTGCTTTAGGCAGACCAATTAGAAATGGGTAGAATATGTTAAAGAAAAAAAGAAAAGAAAAACAGAGTGAATCAGAAAGAAAATGAGACAGAAAATTTCTCCCTTCTAGAGAAGAATGAGTGATAAAGAAGAGGCACTCCATGACGATAAATAAAAAAAGAGCCTCATACCTTGAAGAGAGCAATTCAAGGACTGGTCTCATCAGATTTCTCACCCATGAACATAAGAAAGGATCCATAAGCAATATCAATTTAGGGGAGTTGAAAAAAAAAGTATTTTCCCCAAGCTCCACATTCCCACAATAAGAATTAAGGGTAAGACACATATACAAAAATATTTATAGCAGCTCTTTTTGTTGTGACAAAGAATTGAAAAATGAGGAGATGCCCATCAATTGGGGAGTGCATTCATGGTATATGAATGTGATGGAGTACTTTTGTTCTATAAGAAAACATTAGTGGGTGGATTTTAGAAAAGCCTGGAAAGATTTCCATGAACTGATGCTGAGCAGAGCCAGGAGAACATTGTACACATTAATAATAACATTGTGTGATGATTAGCTATGATGGGACTTAGCTTCTCTTAGTAGATCAAGGACTATTCTAAAAGATTAGAGATGGAAAACACTATCCACAATCAGAGAAAAAATTGTGCAATTTGTATGCAAACCAAAGCATACTCTTTTCACTTTTTAAAACATTTTGTTTTTTTTCTTTTTCTCATGATTTTTCCCTTTGTTACTGATTGTTCTTTTACAACTTTACTAATATAGAATTAAGTTAAATATGATTGTACATGCATAACCTTTATCAGATTACTCATTGTCATGGGGAGGGGAAGGAAAGGAAAACAGAAAAATTTGTAACTCAAACAAAAAGATGAATGTTGAATACTATATTTGCATGTAATTAGAAAAATAAAATAACATTAAAAAATAATTAAAGGGTGGCTAGGTGGCACAGTGGATAGAGCACCAGCTCTGGAGTCAGGAGCACCTGAGTTCAAATCCAGCCTCAGACACTTAATAATTGCCTAGCTGTGTAGCCATGGGCAAGTCACTTAACCCCATTTGCTTTGCAAAAAAGAAAGAAACCTAAAAAAAAAGAAATAAGGATAAGAGAAGTAGAAGAATAGAAATGAGTCAAGTTACTAACTAGGAGAGAGTTCTGATCATCCTTTCATAAGACTCAACCATTACATCTAAAGAACAGGCAATCATATACATATATATATATATATATGTACACACCGACATGTGTATATACACATATGTATGTGCCTGTGTGTGCACCCATATATGTATACTACATATTTACACCTGTATGTGTCTATGTACATATATACATGCATACAAATACTCAGTTATGGTATAGAAATCTATGGGAAAATAGGAAAAGAAGAAAAGAAGAGAAAGAGGGAATGATAAAAGGGAGGGTGAATTAAGGGAGGCAATGGTTAAGAGCAAAATGGACTTTGAGGAGGGACAGGAAAAAAGAAGAAAAAACAATAAAATGATATGGAAAGAAATATACAACTATTATTATTCACAACTGTGAATGTGAATAGAATGAGCTGACCCATAAAATGTAAGTGCATAGCAGAATAGAATAGAAAGTAGAATTCAATAATTTTTTGTATAAAAGAGACACACTTGACTCAAAGAAACATACAGAGAGTTAAAGACCTGAAACAGAATCTAATGTATTAGCAAGAGCAAAATTAGTTCTAATTAAAAGTGATGATTGGGAAAACTCTATTATGCCATAAACAATGAAGTAATATCAAAAGTATTATAGCAGAGTTCTCTGATAAAGGTCTCATTTCTCAAATATATAGATAATTGAGTCAAATTTATAAAAATAAGAGCCATTCCCCAATTAATAAACAGTATAAAGATATGAACAGGAAGTTTTCAGAAGAAGAAATCAAAATTATAGTCATTTAAAAATGCTCTAAGTATCTATTGATTAGAGAAATACATATTAAAAAAACCTTTATGTACCACCTCACACCTAAAAGAAAGGACAAATGGTGATAATGAGGGAAAATAGGCATCCTAATGTATCATTGGTATGGTAAATCAGCCCCATCATTTTGGAGAGTATTCTGGAAAACTATGCTCAAAGGGCTATAAAACTGTATCTACCAATACCACTACTAGGCCAATGTCTCAAAAAGATCAAAGAAAAAAGAAAAGGATTTATATGTACAACAACATTTATATCAACTCTTTTTGTGATAGTAAAGAATTAGAAGTCAAGGGGCTATTCACCAATTGGGGGATAGTTGAACAATTTGTGACACAAGATTGTGATGTAATACTATTTTGCTATAAGAAATGATGAGAGAGGTGGTTTCAGAAAAAATAGGAAGCTTTGTGTGAACAGATGCAAAGTGAATTGAAAAGAACTGGGAACTCATTGTGCATAGTATCAGAAATGTTGCAATGATGATCAACTGTGAAAAATATGGCTATTCTGATCAATGCAATGATCCAAAACAATTCCAAAGGATTAATGAAGAAAAATGCTATCCACTTTCAAGAGAGATAATGAACTCTGAGTATAAATTAAATTATAATTTTTGCACTTTCTTTTTTGCAATAAAACTAATATGAAAATGTGTTTTACATGATTTCACATGTATAATTGCTACCATATTTCTTCCCTCAACAGTGGGTGAGAAAGATGGGTGAGGGACACACAGAATTTGAAATTCAAAAATTTTTTAAAAGCATGCACAAAAAAAAATACAGGCAATAGTTTGTTAGAAGTTATAGTAATAAAGAAATAAGGAGATAAAACATTTATTTGAATTCATACCTCTGAAACTAGAGGTATTGCAGATCATATAAAATGTAATGAGTAATAAGAATCATTGATTGTGATGTCAATTAAACCCCTATCCTACTCTACACACACACCCATTAGAAGAGGTCACTGGTGGGTTACTATAATTCCATCTCTGGAGTCCTCTCTCAGGTTCTGTCACAAATATTTGACACTCCCCTTGGTCAGCCCTTTGTGGGGAACATCACACAATTTTTTCCCTGAGTTTGATGGGGAACAGGAATAAAGGGAAGAAAATAATTCTTTACTATGCAGTCAGGACTACTCTGAGTAATTTATAAATATTATCTCATTTGATCCTGACAACAAACATAGTATGTAGGTGTGTAACCCCATGTTGCAAATCAGAAAACTGAAGCACACAGCAGTTAAGTGATTTGACCAGGGACATACAACTTGCAAAAACCAGATTTGCAATAAGATTTTTTACCCTGCCTCAAGACCTGGCACTCTGCCCACTGTACCATTAAGTTTCTTGATATGAGTTCCCCAAACAGAAAATGACTTATAGCCCCAAACCTGCTAGGAAAACTTCACCCTTTGTTATATTATTTGCTTTGTTCAACATTGATTCAGCTCTAATTCAAGGACAAATAGTGTATAATTATAATCAAAATATTAGAATTGAATAAAGCAAATTGCATCAGTGAACAAACAAATGAAGCATTTATGAAGTGTGTATTAATGCAAAACACTGTGCCAAAAAATGGGACACAAATATTAAAGTAAGACAAACCCTGTTCTCAGAGTTCAAATTCTAATAGTGGAGATAACACTGAAGGTTTCACAGCTTAAAGTCAGATGGAAAGGTCCCAAGATCCTTAGGTACAGTGGCAAAGCAGATGGTAACACCTAATTTCTACTGGGAAAAAAAGTGGTATAGCTTTCTGATGTTGAACTGTTTCATAGAGCTAAGAAGTTTGGTAGAAAGAATATTCTTAATTGAGTCTTCAGTAACTGTGGTTTAGCTCCTTCAGTAGTAGTTTCTAGGCTGTATCTTCACAGTAAATGCTTCTCAAAATTGCTGAAGGAACTAGATTGCTATTTCTAATGTTCTTGATTTGAGGATCTTAGATTCTCTCTATCAAGATCTAAGGGGAAATTGTGGTCAAGGATGTGGTGGTGATTAGATGGTACATTCATGCTATCTTGGTACTCCCTGAGATGGCTGTATTGGTTCAACTAGGCTGGTTTATAGTCCCCCTTGAATATCTAGTGGTTGAAAGTTGTTGGGGATGGCTAATCTCTTCTCCAAAGTAGTTGTTGCTTCAAAGGTGAAGTCTAGGGTGGAGACAGGCCCAGTAATCTGGGAGGTGCTGCCATTCCTATAATTCCTTTCTGCCTTTTGATAACAGTTGGTCAGGAGCTGTAGGTCATGAGGAGGAGGGCAGGCCCCAATCCCACATTGCTTTCTCTCCTTATCCATTTATCTATTAAACTGCAATTCCCAAAGGACCAGTTTCAATATTTTATATCTTTAATCCAGTTCAAATAATTTCTTCCTTGGTCCCCTCTCCCTTCACCATGAAATAGACACATATCACCAGTACCTTCTTGTTTTGTTCATGTTCTTCTGCCTGAAATAGCTTTCCCATTTTCTATATCCAAGTCTTACTTACCCTTCAAAATTCAGGTCAAAAACACAGTTCTAAGAATTCTTAGATTATTAAATCTGTATTAAAGAAATTCCTGGCTTCAGAATTCTAAGGCTGAGATTCTATCCTGGTTCTGTTACTCAGCAGCTTTATGACCTTCAATAGTTCGCTTTACCTCTCTGGGCTTCAATTTCCTCACCTTTAAAAATATAGGGCCAGACTGAATACTAGCTAAGTAATTCCATATCCAATATTTAGTGATTCTTTGAGCTTTCATTTGCTTGTATATTGCCTAGAAATTTTTTTTTTCCTAACTGTGCCTCCCACACAAAGAGGCATTATATTTGTTCTGTTTCATCTCTCCATCTAAATTGTAAGCTTTTAAGGAAAAGGAGTTATATCTTTTATTCCAATGTATTCCTCAAAAAAAATATCTAGTGTAGAGCTAGATATTTAATAGATTTTTAATAAAAATTTGCTTAATTTAACTTAAGTATTTTTTGTCCACAGAGAGATCTCTCAAAATGATGCTTTGGAAGTTATAGAAGCTGATGTGTTCTCCAATTTACCAAAATTACATGAAATGTAAGTAAAAAAAATGGTGTCCACTTCTTACTCTGAATGGCTTGAGAAATTTGTACATGCTATTTGCTTCACACCATCCTATCTTTTCTATTAGTTGCCCCCAAACTTCACACATTTTGCTTAATTAAAGGATGACTTTCACAGGTACTTTAAGAGAAACAAAAAAGGAGTTGGAAAAGTGAATTTTATAATTTTACCAAAGATAACAAAAACACAATTTATAAAGGAATATTTTATCATCTCAACTTGGAGTATTGGTATTGAATATTTGCCTAAAGACCCCCATGAAAATAATTGAAGTTCTACATCAAGTATAGGTGCTAAGGATGAAAATGTAGAAAAATTATATGAAGAACTTCATAAGATCCACCAAATTAAAGCAACATACATTTTGCACTTGATGACTTTAATTCAAAGGGAGAAAAAATGAGAATAGAAAGGAAAACATTGTTAAATGAAGTTTACAAAAAAGGAGGGGAAAAAAAGTCAAAGACTTGGAGATTATTTTAAAAAGTCTTGTGTCCTTACATAAGAAATCTCATCCTTGAGAAAAGAAAAGGTATTTGCTGGTCATGTCAATTTCCAAATAAAATTGAAAAAAATAAATAAATAAAAATAAATTAATTTTAATGGGAAGAAAAAGACTTGTTACTGACGTGGGAGTTATCTGTGAATCAGTGTTCTGTGTAGTCAGAACAGTGACTTGTTAAAGCTAAACCTAGAATTAGTATAAAGCAAAAAAGAATAATAGTAAGAAAAACATTTCCTACAACTGAAACAATTCAACTATTTAATTCAATAACTGACAATTCAAAATAGTAAGTGGACAACAGAAAGGACAAGTACAAACTATAATAATTTGATGAAGTCATTTAACCAATGTAAATTAATTGCCCACAGCAACAAGAACAAGAGTCTAGATAGTGCTCTAGCAAGCAATCATCTGACTTTGTTGCCAAACAGAGAAATGGTTGCCAAATACAACACCAGATTAGACTACAACATAATCTGTAAAAATTTTCAAAGAATACTGATTAATGATTATGAGCAGTATCATTGAATAAGGCAGAGAGAAGCACTGAATGGTTAAAAATCATTTTTTTTAGGTTTTTGTAAGACAAATAGGGTTAAGTGACTTGCCCAAAGTTACACAACTAGGTAATTGTTAAGTGTCTGAGGCCATATTTGAACTCAGGTACTCCTGACTCCAGGACCGGTGGCTCTATCCACTGCACTACCTAGCCACCCCGTTAAAAACCATTTTAAAGAAAACTTGGCAAAACATCCAACTAAGCATAGTCATTTCAAGGACATTTAAGGACAAAAATGAAAAGAAGACAATAAAATAAAAATGGAAAAGATTTTTATATGTGCATATATGTATATATGTATGCATATATGTGTGTATGTATGTATAAAACTTTTTTTCTCTATCAGCAGATGCACCAGTCATACTTAGTTTCTAATAGTTCCCAAAGTGGGTGTGGGAAAAAGAAGTTGCTAAAGGTGTGGGCCCGAGGGTGTTCAGACTTCATTAATACTTATAAACAAAGAAGACAACAATATCTACCAATCTATATGACTATTCTTCCATTTATATAAAATCTTTATAAAATTTATCTAGACATGAATCAGGGCTATCTTTTTGAAGAATTGGTATTTAAGAGGGCTGTTCAACAATGGATCACAATGAATGAAAGCTATAGAGAATCAGAGACTCATACAATATGTACTGTATATAAAATACAAAGACTCATATATAATATCTCTTAGTGTATTGTCTGTTGATATTGAAAAAAGTGTTTGATTCAATAGAGGAAAACTGCTGCCTTATAGGCTCCTTTATTCAATAACATATTTTTCATCTGTACACTAAAATTATTCAAGATTCTTTGGAGGATATAATAACTGAAACCTCTGTACAGCAATGCTATGATCATAAATTTTAGTTATCATATATGGCTACATACAGAGAAATGTATGATCACAAAATGTATCCAACATTGTGACAGAGTAGATCCAGAGCAAAGTTGAAGTGAAGACAGATTCCCTGGGGATGGTAAGGTCTTAAGCTTCGGTTCAGGGATGAAATTTTTCTGCCTTTATCAAGTCCCAAAGCAATGTAACAGCTCCTGAAAAAGATCTGCAATCATTCAAAAGATTTTAGTCTGACTATACACATAGGAAATGCCAAGTAGATGAAGAATATCTATTGCCTAGAATACAACGTGCAAATGAGTAGAAAGCCTATGGACCTATATGTCATTATGTATATCCAGGACAGATAGTACAGATGGAAAGGAAATAGGTTTAGAGTTGAACAAGAGAAGAATATACTGGATTGCCTTTGGGATATTGCAAAACTTCTTTAATGTTACTCAACGTCCTATGAAAATTCAGCTTCTTAAGAGCAAACATGTACTGTTGTTGCTAAATGGAAGTGAGACATGGAAGAATTAAAAGGAATGTCACACAGAGGATCTTAGAGAAGTGCATGCTAGGTAGGAACAAAATGCTTAGCATAGTGCTTATAATATCTATAGTAGGTGATAAATAAATGTTTATTGACTAACTGAAATATAATTCAAAGGGAACTGAAGAATAGGAGTGAAGGATGGAATTAGGCAAGGAAAAAAGATGAGTGATTATGGGATAAGGGGAAGGAATGATAACAACCAGTATGCCCCCCCCCCAAGAATCCACTTCTCAGAAAAAAAATAAAGAGCAATGGGATGCTTTACTTTAAGGATAACAAAGCCTAGGAAGAACTTGATCAAAAGGTCAAAAGAGGATAATTTTTTGCTTGTTTCTTTGCTTTTCTGGCATCAAAGATGTCCCCTTTTACAATAAATAGGCATTCCCATTAGCACAACATTTTAAATTGTTCTAGGCTTAGCAATGTCTCCCTGATAGAATAGAAAAGAAAAGGGAAAAAGGAGAATAAGAAAGTGAGAAAAACCAAGAAGAGGCAGAGATACGTAAAAAGAGAAAGGTATTTCTAACAAAACTAGTTAACATTTTTTAATTCCTCCTTTATATTTTACTTTGATTTGTCCCTGATTTAATCAGTGTTGAAACTCTCAATTTCAATCCCATTTCTCTTTATAGCCTGTGTGAATCTTGTCTATGTCCTCCATAAATCCTTGAAAGGATTTACCAAACTCCTCCAGGCTTTCTTAAGGATTATTTGTTATTTCAAGGACAGAATGGGCAACACTTGGACTTTTTTGTTAACCCTTGCTCTTGATGTGAATCTAACCTACCTCTTTTTCTGGTCATTAATTACAGCAGCTAACATTTTATATAGGTTCTATTAAGTCCCAGACTCTGTACTGAACACTTGATATCCATTTTTCCATGTGGTTCTCACACCCATAGGAAATTGAGGTAATCTTCTCCAGGATCACACTGCTATTAAGTATTTGAAATTAGTTTGAATGTAGGTCTGGTGCTCTATCACTTATATCACCTAGCTATTGCTATACTTATCCATGTTCTTTGGATTTCTTTTATACAACTTTTTTGCATGCATATCTGTGAGCATTATGTTTTTGTCTACTTATATTGGCTCGCTGCTTTTTGTGTCACTCCAATTTGAATTCTTCTGAGATTGTGGTTGTTCTATGATTTCAACCACATGGAATCACTAAGAGATTGATGATAATGATTTTGCTATTGCTGTTGTTGTTGTTTCATGACAGAGCAGCATAAAAATCTGTGAAAAAGCTTTTAATTTTCCCAGAATTCTGTCCAATCCCCTTTCTTTCTTTCTCTTCTGGGCTAAGTTCATCATCTTTCAGCAGGATCTTTTCTAGATATATGTACTGATATACCAACTCAATTGTCTATCCACCCAACCAATTACCGTAATCCATAAAATGTGTATTCATCATTCACTTAGTTTTCATGTGTATAAGTCTGTGTGTATGTGTGGACCTTTTTAAAGGGCCCATGGTCCTGAGAGGTACCTATAAAGTGCTAAGTCAGAGTGCTATCAGCACTTTGTTATCCATATACAGGAACATCTATCTTTCCCTTATCAATCAATCATGACCAAGATCCAAGAGAAAAATGCAAACTAGGAAACATAATATAAAAGAAAAATGCTTGCTTCCTTCCATGAATTAAAAATAAGTGTTAAAAAAAGATAAAGGGAAAACAATGAGTTAAAAGTCAAGAACCTATGAGTTGTTTCCCTTTATACTTAACCTTTGATGATGTTCCTCTTTCCTCTCTCTTTCTTTCCTTTCTCCAAATACTCTCGGGCTCCTTTTTCTTCTCAGAAGGTTAGGGTCTCTCCCTCATTGTTAGTAGGTGTATGACTCTAACAGGAAATGTGGAGAGGAAACCTAGAAGGGGAGTTGGTCCTACTGCTGACTCTGAGGAGCTGCCACCCTGTCTAGGGTTCAGTGAGCTTGCCAGTTATAGGAACCGCTCTTTCATCTCCTCTCTCAGAGCTGCCATCACCCTCACTTCCCTCCCCAATATCATGCCTGTTGTGCTGGAAATGATTAATTGCCTGGTCTGGGGTTCTTTGCAGCCACAGGTAATTGCAACATAAAAACTAATGAAACAAGGAGAAAGTAATTAACAGAATATCAGTGTAAATATACATTGATCCAGTGAGTAGTGGATATGACAATCATTTTCTGTGGGGCTTTTTTCATGTTCTCCTCTGAGCTGATGATCTAGACACACACCACGTTAACAAGGGAGTAAAAGCTGCTGGGGTTTTTTGGTTATTGTTTTTTTATGATAATGGAGCACCTCTGTCCAAGGTGAGTAGCAAGTGTTGTGTAATGGAGGTTTGTTGAGTGATATTGGTCTTCAACAATTTCCAGGTTTAAAAATAAAAAGATCAAGACTTATCTCTGTTCTTCCCTTTCCTGCATTTCTTCTTTCTATCTTTCTCAACCTCTCTGTCTTCCTCTTCATTGTTATCTTTTGCCTTTGTTCTCCTTTTTCTCTTTATCACTTTCTCCCTTTCCCTCTCACCTTGTCCTTCTCCCCCCACCTCTTTGCTTGTTTTCTGTAGCTGAAAATTTTCATCAGAGTTGGTACTCTGGTTACCTCCTCTCACATACTCCTCCCCCAGGTCTATCTTCTATGCCCTCTGTGCTTTGGGTCAGATAGAATACAGACTGTAAGTAGCTAGCTTTACCTCCTGAGCACAAAGCAGAGACAAATCATGATCTTTGTACAAATTGAGTGCAATGCTTTTGAGAGAAATGCTTATGAATGACAAAATGAATGAGTCATATCTTAGGTCATTTTGATGACAAAAAGTTTTCAGTTTTCCAAACCCTTAAATAGACTCAAAGTTTATTTTAAAAATATGAATAATAAAGAAATATTTCCCTTCACTTCAATGTTTATTTCTCTTTGACAGAAGAATTGAAAAGGCCAACAACCTGGTGCTCATTGACCCTGAGGCCTTTTGGAATCTCCCAAGTCTCAGATACCTGTAAGTCATTTTTACCTTATCTTCCAACTTCCTCCCTACAACCAAATCAGACTGGTCTTAGTCTAACAAGGTACAGCAGCAGCCAACCTTGGTAACCCTGTATTCCACCCGGGTGGCCTACTTAGCAGTGGGTTTTATTTAAACTCTGAGGTTTAATGAGTAATTCCCTCTAATATGATTTCCTTTTACTTCCACTTGAAACAACAGTCATCATAATGAATGCCATTTGCATTAATGGGACTGTCACATGCGGCTCCACAGGGATTCTGCTATAATTTGGTGTTAATGAGATGCATCTTACAAGTCTTAGCCAGATAGATTCCAGTAGCTTTTAGCATTCAGCCTTGACCCCAAGAATTCTTTCTACCTTATTGTGCAAATATACAAATGTATACATATATGTTTTTACATGTATATTTACATAGATATGCATCCACATACACAAATTTCCATGCATTCACTGCATTTGATTTTCTGCAATAATAGCCCTGTATTTCAGAGAAGAGATGCATTAATGAATGTCCTACCCTAGTGCTATTCCTATCAGCAAAGTCACTGTGCTTGCTCTCTCATCAAATTGCCTGTTCATTAGGTAAGAGCACATAGAGACACATTTATGCAGCTCCCAAGCCTCTGACATCCTGAATTGTCGTGCCTAGATATGAACATAAACTCTGGGCTGATACCAACCCTAACTCCAGAAACTGTGCCTGAGGGCATAAGTTATAAAAAATAATTAAGCCATTCTTTCAAGTGATATTAAGGGATTACCATATGCAGTGCATCATAGGAGACCTCTGACTTCTAGGAGAAAAATACGGTTAACTGAGATAATTCCCTAGTATCTAGTAGAACAATAATAAAGGAAAAAACATAAACTAGTTTCATCTTACCAACAACATGGTAGATACCTTCATCTGCATTTCTATCACATAATTCAAACTCAATAAATGATATCTTTTCCCTGGAAGTCCATATTTCTCCTCAGATTTGATACTTATTATGAAGACACAATTATTCTTCCAACCAATTGAATTCACTACCTTAAAATCATCACTGGATTATTTGTCCCCAGACAAGAATGTTGTTAAGTCATTTCTAGTCATGTCTAACGCTTTCTGCACCCTTTTGGGATTTTCTTGGCAAAGAAACTGGATTGCCATTTCCTTATCCAGCTCATTTTACGTACAAGGAAACTGAGGCAAATAGGATTGGATGACTTGCCCAGGGACATACACCTAGTAAGTAACAGAGACCAGATTTGAACTCTGGTCTTCCTGACTCCAGCACCACTATGCCTCCTAGCTTCTCATACACACATAATCACTTCTTATTTTTCCTTCCTTTTGACTGCCAATGGAATGTAAGTTCCTTGAGGAAAGGTGCTCTTTCATTGTTATTTATTTCCCTGTTGCCTAATACATTGGCTGAAACCTAGTAGGTGTTCATTGGTTACTTATCTAATATAATGATCATTATTATTAACAACATGAAAATGCAATCTCCTTGAGAGTAAGACTACTTTCTTTGCTTTTAATGTATATATCTAGTACTTAGGACAGTGGCTGGAACATAATAAGGGGTAAATAAATGTTTTATCTATTTATCATAAATAAGTGTATTCAAAAGGTGTGAAACTAAGTACATTGGATAGGGAATGTAAAGGGAAACAAGTAGTTACCAAGAGGGGAATCAAGGAAGGGAAAGATCATAGAGAAAGTCATGTTTTAGAATACAGATTTTAACATTGGAAAACAAATCTTAGAGATCATCACATCTAAGTACCTATGTATCTTCTTTGTTTTAAATGAGGAAAAATGAGACCCACAGAGCCTATGTGACTTGGCCTGGGTCATAATTAATTTCTAAACCTGGAATTTGAACTCAGGTCTTCTGACTGAAAATCTGCTACTCTTTCTTCCATCTATTTATGTGATTATTAAATGCTGGTTGAAGTAATTAGATAATAGTGGGATAGTGCAAAGAGATAATGAGATAAGAAGGCTGAATTAAAGAATAAATCTGTAAGTGGTATGAAGCATGAAATGAAAAGGTGACTAAAAACATCAAGAACAGTGGAGTGGGGCTGTGGATTACAAAAGTGAAGCTACTAAAATATTTCAGTTTTTCAGAATCTGCTTCTCTAGCTTTAAGTTCAGAGTATAAGAGCCTTAGATGGGTTCTTTTTGGTTGAAATGTCCCAAGTTGAGCAGAGCCATGGGATTTCTGCCTCTACACTGCTACCTTAATGACCTCCCTCCCAGGAACAGATATCAAAGTATACATTTAGTCATGTAAAATTCAGCATCAAATATTACTATTGACACAGTATCATCCTCTGTAAGATCACACCATCTTGTCACCACAAATAATTTTAGTATAATTTCATAGAAACCAGTTAGAAGGCTATTACAGTATTTTCAGAAATAAGTAATGGAGGCTTTAACAGATAGAAAGGGATAGAAGTTGAAAAGTTGAAACAGTTTCCAGAAACATTAAGAAGAAAATTAAACTCAATTTAAATCAAAAATGATGCATTAATTACAATAATTAAGGGTTGTATTAGGTCTCAGCATAAGAAAAGAAAATAGTTTCTTCAGGCATTGTGCTTTCATTCTACTGAGGTACAACTTGGACACAAATAAGCAAATGCAAAGAGAATAGTTATAGTTGAGAGAATCAGGAAAGATCTTGTGTTATACTTCAACTGGGTCTTGAAGGACAATGTTTTTGAAAGTCTCAGAAGTGAGAACCAACCATCTCTTGAATTCCCTAATTCTTCTTTTATGATACTATGAACATAGTGGATGCTTAGTAAATACCCAATGCCTAGAACTTGTATTCTGTATAATGCCATAAACAATCATTATCAGATTCATTATAGATGATTGAAAACAAAGGAAAGTTTCTGGGAAGCCGCTGACATGGGTCTGCCTCTGATGATTAAGAAGAAATTGTGGGTGTGACTATTTAGTTACTTTTGAGCTCTGCAGGGGACTAAGTAATTTTTCACTTGTCCAAGCTGTTGTGACCCGTTCCTCAATTCCGTACTTTCACCAGGACACTGAACAAATAAATAAGAAATGAAAGTATCACTTAAAAGATAACTGAATTGGAGCATAGTAGCCCTGGGACTTAAGAGATCAGAATAAAATAAATTTATATCTTATAAATGCCAAAGTTGTATACAAGAGGCAACTTCATTCATTCCACTGGAGACAGGGACAATAACCAAGTAGCTGATTCATGGCCCATGATGAAGTTACCGAGTAGTAGAGAGTGAGGGAGAAAAAAGAAAGGAAGAGATGAAATGGTTCAAGAAATCTTTGCAAAATTGGTCTTGCAGGGGCGGCTAAGATGGCACAGTGGATAGAGCACCAGCCCTGGAGTCAGGAGTACCTGAGTTCAAATCCAGCCTCAGACACTTAATCATTACCTAGCTGTGTGGCCTTGGCCAAGCTACTTAACCCCATTTGCCTTGCAAAAAAAACAAAAAACAAAAAAAACCTTAAAAAAATTGGTCTTGCAATAGAAAGAGTGGCTAAATTTAAGCTGTTAAATTATTGGAGAGTACCAGTGCAATCAACATTAAAAGAACACTCACTCTCTTTTCCTACTCTTAGAGTAGGAAAGTTACATACTGAAGCAAGGGACCCAGACATGATTGGCATAAGACATGTTAAATTTGAGGGAAAAGACTTTGTAGTGATAAAGTGTAAGTTTAGCTCTGAACAAAACTAGCAGAGTACAGTTAATGGAGTTTTTCTGACGTCCTCAACTTCTTCTTTCTTGGTCCAATTCTTATGAAGCCCTCTACTCTCAGGTAGAATAAATATACAATAGTAATAGTATTATTACAGGAGCTCATTCCTTTTACTAAACTCATACTATGATATTAATGACCATGGCCATTACCTCTCTTGAGGATATTGTCTTAAGTCCCATAGCTATTGAATGAAAGAACAGTTTCCTATTAAAAAGCTTTTCAAGCATCAGTAAGCTTGAGGAGTTGAGGTGGCAAGGCAAAGAAAACTTCATTTATACCTCTAAAATCACAGACCAACTATAGTTCCAGAAACGAGGTTTTGAGTATCCCCAGGTCTTGAAAACTCCCTCCCCTGGTTTTGACATTTCTCTAGGCTTCCTTATGGTAATACTGGCATTGGATAACAAAGTCACTGCAATCCTTTGAAATATTTTCCAGGTTGCAAAGTGCTGATATTTAAATAGCATATGTGAGCTCCTAAACTTGAGGAACAATTATGGAAATGATGGCCAATTAAACTTTAATCTTCTCTTGCTGTATCCCTGCAGAAGTCATAAGTATCATTAGCCTCATATAATCAACAGCTAAGAATTCACAAGTCCAGTCCTTTGGGATGATGTATTACTTCCTTAGAGACAAAGAAAAATATAAAATGGACAAGGCAGAAGGGCAGTAGGATTGGATTGGGCTTTTGAAATGCAAGATAAATGTTTATGATCCCAGTCCCATAACAGGAAATTACAGAACTTAAGGGCAAGGCAATATTTTACTTCAGTCTCCTAATTGGGGTGCATGTCTTTACTTATAAATGTTGTGCCAGAGTCTTCATCTCTGATTCCATTTCATGCCGATCATTTGATAGCTTAAAACTAAGGAAAGGCATAAATCAGGCTTGTTCATCTATGCATTCCACAGATCACTGAGAAATCTGAAGTGCTTTTTCAAAACTCATGAATAAAGAAATGCGACAAACAGAAGGAACAAACATAAAAGAGTTCATCTGGGTGGGATTAAAAAAATATTGTATTTGCAGGTCACATTTCCTTTTTTTACTGTTCTGCCTTCCTCCAACAGACCTTTTGTGCAGAAAGATTATCTATTGATCTGTAAATAAGTTTCACACAATATTCTCTTGCTTTTGCATCCCATAGCTATAATTCGCAGCCAACTGGATTTTTGCTTTTCTCCATTCAATAAATGGTAGCTGCACCTTAGCAACCTTTTTGCAGATACAACCTGAGTATCCCCACCCCCACCAACAACTAACTTACAGTCCAGATGGCAGCTCCAAGACCTCCCTAGCACCACGGATTTTTTGATAATGGAAATAATTTCATCTGCCTTATTTCACTGATGGTTCAGTGGGTGTTTGCTCTGTACATAATGTATGCATGTGTGTATGTATGTATGTATGTCTTGGAGGAGGAACACACTTTTCTTATACCTAGTTAGAAATTTCCTCCTACCCCTAACCATTGTATTCTGCCTGAGTCTGCTTCTTTTGGTTCAGAGAGGAAAAACTTATCTGGAACTTTCCTATAATAAAAAAAAAGTTGAATGATTTTCTAAGGAGAATGTCTACTCTCTTTTTCTGATATTTTCTATTGGATAATTTCCTGAAGTCACTTCAAATTCTTCATTTAGCATTCATAATTGTTTGTTTTATGCCAGACTTAGTTAATCAATCATTCATTCACTGTCAACCAGTCAGGTAAGTATACTTAGGATAAACTACCTGAAGATCTGGTTTTATCCTCAAACTAGCCAACAAATTCATTTGAACTAGAAGACAACATTTATCTGATTGAACCTCATGAACAGATTTTTCCACATTTATTTTGAATTTTTTTGTTGTTATATAGACAAATAGAACTTTATAGCTAAAAGGAACCTTAGAGATTACCAGGTGATCTAATCAGTCTAGGGACACTAGATTCTAAATTGTTTTACAGATTAAAAAAAAACTGAGGCCCAACAGCATAAGTGACAGTTAAAGTCCTTCAGGTTCACAGAGGGGAAAGAAAGGAGAGAAGTAGAGAGTATCCTAGTTTTGCAGCCCAAGATCCTGACTTATTCAGTCTCTCCCAGTGACTTTTTTGTGTAACTTTTAACCCCTCTGCATCTAAATTTCTTCATCTGTAAAATAGGAAGGTTAGAGAAGTTTCTTCTCAACTCATAATCTATCATCTCTTAACTAGAGGAAAAAGAAAAGATGAAGGTTTATGTTTCAATAGCTCTTTGTATTTTTTCAAAAATCTTTTAAATACATTTGATGTCACAAAAAGCTTATGAAATAGGTAGGGGCAATTATTAGTGTCTCCATTTTACAAAAGGGACTTGCCCTAGGTAAGGTAGCATGAAACTTTATGAAAAAGGGTCACTCAGTGATTGTCACTGATAGATTGAGTTCTTGTGCCTTTGGTTCATTTTCTCACCTCACCTTGCCCCCCCTCCCATAAGTACAATTCTCTTAACTTTTCCATTTCTTTTGATACTGTCACTGTTTTTTCCACTACACAGACCCAAAATATCTGTCATACTTGAATTATCTTTGATCTCCCATAATCATTTAATTGATTATCAAGTTCTGTCACTTATATCTCTAAGATAGCATTCATGTCTGACCCCTATTAATTACTCATAGTCTCTTTTTTGTTCAGTAGAATTTTATCTTTTTAAATCTTATTTGTATATTTTTGGCATTTGTTTCTTTTTCTATTTTGATTTGCAGATTCTCTCCCTCCCTTCTATCCCTGCCCTACCAACTAAGAAGGTAGGTTACATTATATCAATTATGGGGGTTTTTTTAGGTTTTTTAGGTTTGGGGTTTTTTTTGCAAGGCAAATGGGGTTAAGTGGCTTGCCCAAGGCCACACAGCTAGGTAATTATTAAGTGTCTGAGACCGGATTTGAACCCAGGTACTCCTGACTCCAGGGCCTTGTGCTTTATCCACTACGCCACCTAGCCACCTCACATTATATCAGTTATAATGTGAAATCATGCAAAACACATCCAAATTAGCCATGCTGAAGAAAAAAAGCAAAAAAGAAAACTTAAAAAAGGAAAAGCATACTTCAATTTGTACTCAGAGTTCATCAGTTTTTTTTTCCTAAAGGTGAATGGCATTTTTTTTGGTCCTAAGTCCTTTGGACTTGTCTTTCATCATTATTTGATGAATGTAGTCAAGTCTTTTACTATTGCTTATCATTACAATAGTACTGTTGAGGCTAACAATGATCTGATTCTTTTCACTTCATTTTACATCAGTTCATAATAGTCTTGTCATAGTTTTTCCCTGAAACCACCCTCTATCTTACTTCTTATATCACAATAGTACTCTATTACAATAATATACCACAACTTGTTCAACTATTCCCCAATTGATGGACATTCACTCAATTTATAATTCTTAGCTATTACAAAAATAGATGCTATAAATATTTTTGTACAAATAGGTCCATTTCCTTTTTTTTTATCTCTTTTGGGCACAGACCTGGTAGGGGTATTGCTGGATTAAAGTGTATGCATAGTTTTATAGCTTTTGGGAATAGTTTCAGACTGTTTTCCAAAATAGTTGGACCAGTTCACTACTGCACCAATAGTACAATAGCACACTTATATTCTCTCATTCCAACAACATGTATCATTTCTGATAGGTGTGAAGTAGTACCTCAAAGTTGCTTTAATTTGCATTTCTTTAATCAATAGTAATTTTCATGTCTTAGATAATTTTGATTTCTTATTCTGAAAACTACCTGTTTATATCCTTTGATCAATTATCAACTGGAGCATGACTCATTTTTATAAATTTGATCCAATTTTCTCTATATTTGATAAATGAGATCTTTACAGAAGAAACTTGTTATAATTTTTAAATATTAATTCATTGTCTCTAGGATTTTAGTAAAATGTAGTTTACCTGATTATCTCTTTCAATTAGGTCTATTTTTTCTTTTGCTTGTTAAAGATCATTATTATCATCCCTGTCCTCCTCATTACAACTGAAGGATAATAGACTGTGCTCCAGTTCCTCATTTCAACATTGTGTGCCTTTCTGTCTCAATTTTGTCTTTTGTACACAACATGTTTTGGGGTTCTGCTTTTTTTCATTTTCCTCTGTTTATCCTTTTCTCTGTTTTTATCTTGTCCATCCTCAAAAAAACTAACTTGCTTCAAATTCCTGGCTCCCCCAATTCCCCCTCCTCCTTATTATCCCTGTTCTTTTCCCTTATTCCTTCCCCCATTAAGATATCAGCTTAGTATATGTATCTGTGTAAGATATATATATATATATATATATATATATACACATACATATATATATGTGTGTATCACTCATATGTATATTTTTGATACATATATACTGTACATATTTATATATATAAGCTAACTACATATATCTATATGCATATAGATAGACATGTGTGTACATTCTTCCTTCTTTGGAACAATCCTGAGGAGAGTGAGATTCAAGAATTGCTCATGACCCTTCCTTTTCCTCTACTATAAAAAGCTCTTCCTTGCCTGCCTCCTTCATGGAAAAAATTTGCCTCATCCTACCCCTCCCTTCTCCAAGTAAATTCCTCTTTCTCAACCTTACATACATTTTTGGAAATCATCCCAACATAATTGATTCAATCCCAGGTTTTCTATTTATGCAGACACCTTCTAACCTCCCTGATTATGATAAAATTCTGGAGAGTTATATACATCATCTTCCCATATAGAAATAATTCCTTTGAGTTCCTAATGCTTATTTATCTTCAGTCTTCCTTCTGATTGAATGTTAAATTTTCTATTCAGCTGTGGTCTTTTCATCAAAAATGCTTGAAAGTTCTCTGTTTCATTAAATTCTATTTTTCCCCAGAAGAATCAAAGTTTTTCTTTGTTGTAATCCTATCTCCTTTGCCCTCCAAGAAAATCCAATCCCTCTGATCCTTTAATGAGGTAGTTGCTAAATCTTGTGTGATCTTGACTTTGGTTCTATTATATTTGATTTGTTTCTTTCAGGCTACTTGTCTATCAGTGTGCCACTTGTACCTAATGCTACCAAAGGGTTCCCTGGAATTTTTCTGACCAGTTATCCAACCTCATACCATCTCTGTGCTGAGCTCCCAAAGTTACTTCTACTGCCACTGCTATTGGGCCACCTCCAAGGTCCATCACTGGTATTCTTGCCATACTCTGGGTCTATATGCCTACTCAGGTTTTCCAGACCTCTCCTGAAAAGCTCCAAATTTGTCTTTGGCTGGAAAAATGTCTCCTTCTAAGGTCTTTTTTTTGGTTCTGCTACTCCAAAATTTGTTTTGACATGAAATCTTAATGTTATTTGGAGATTAATATTGGAGGAGTTTAGCTGATCCTGGTCTATATTGTACCATCTTGGCTATGATCATTTACTACAAATAATTATCAATCATACATCATACTTTCAATGTATTAGTTCAAATACTCATCACCTCTTTTATGAATTGCTGTAATTTCCTTCTAACTAGTCTTCATGTCTCTAATCTCTCTTTTCTTCAACACTGCAAAAGAATTATAGTTTCATTAGTATTGATACAAACATTGACTTTAACAGTTTGAGGGATGATTATCATGGGTGGTCATGACTTAAAATCTCTTGTTTGCAAAAACCCTCTAGTAGGTTTTCCAGCTTAGGTCAGCTAATTCTAGAGCATGGCCTACCATCAAGATCTTTTTACACTGTTAGAATTATAGTCAACTGACTGAGCCTTTGAAAATTCAAGGTTATTGCCATGCCAGAATGAGGTATAAAAATACTTCAAAGAAATCTTCAAACTATACTGGAGATAATCTTACAGTAAAAGTAACAGGAGAGAGAGAGAGAGAGAGAGAGAGAGAGAGAGAGAGAGAGAGAGAGAGAGAGAGAGAGAAATGATTTGGGTTGAAGAAAATCAGAAGGTTAGAAATGAAGAAGGATAGTGTGCCAGGTATGAGTGAAAAGGCACAGAATCAAGAGATAAAAAATCATATGCAAAGAACCCCAACAAGGTTTATCTCTCTGGTTCATAGAGTATGGAAGTCAAATGTAAGATGATTGGAAGGATAGAAAAGGGAAAGTTTGTAAAGAGGTTTAGCAAACATCCATAGTCAGATTCTTTTGGTGATAGGAGAATTAGATAGTGAAACTAGAGTTCTCTAAAAGCATCCATCCTTAAAAAAGTTTCTTTTAGGAAGAAGCCTGCAATGCAGTAACATTCAACCCATTTTCACTTTATCATTTGGATGTTCATCAATCAAAAGGTAATCAATTGAACTCAAATTTGAATCAGTCACTAAGAAACACAAAAAAATTAAGAAAGTATTAAATATGTGATACAAATTCTAAACAGTGTTCAAATTCTGAAGAAGAAATTCCTTTCATGAAGGAAAGTAGGAGAGAGGGACAAATGCATTCCATATAAATGAATCAAAACCCAGAGGCAGGGGCGGTTAGGTGGCACAGTGTATAGAGCACTGGCCCTGGAGTCAGGAGAGTACCCGAGTTCAAATCCATTCTCACACTTAATAATTACCTAACTGTGTGGCCTTGGGCAACTTAACCCCACTGTTTTGCTTTAAAAAAAAATCCCAGAGGCAGAAAAACATGGCCAATATAGGACCGTGAATATATTTGTTTTCCTAAAATAGAAAGAGTATTTTGGAAATGTTGTATGAAGTGCCAGTGAAATATCCAGGCAGAAATGTCCAGTAAAGAGAATAAAACAGGACAGAGTGATGTAAATGTCCTTGAAAATGAGACTGTGATATCAAAGATATTTAAGGAATTGATTCAAATATTAAAATGACAGTCATCCCCCAGTACAGACCATAAAATCATTTTATTATCAAACTTTTAGAGGACCACATACTAAAACACTCCTGGAGATCCACCTCAGACCTATGTATGAATACGCTGTTAAATGTTTATGAGACTCTGGGTGGGGGAAGTATGTACAACACACTTATAAGATTAATTAGCATTATTAACATTTTCTCCATCACTTTCTTTAGAGAATCAACAAAACCATCAAGTCCTGATTGTATCATTTGTTGACTTGCAAGTGTAAATATTCACACTGAAAATGCTACAATTGACTCATAAAAGCAAGTATAAGTCAGATCCAGATACCACTGTATCTCTCAAATGGACAAAGATGACAAAAAAAAAAAGAAAATGACTATTGTTAGAGGAACTTCAGAAACACAGGTATACTGACACAGTATGATTTAATACAGCCATTTTGAAAAGCAAGTTCTATGTTCTCATCATTGTAAGGAATTTTCATTATGGAAACTTTCTTCACTTATAACTATCAGCAATTTATAACTTATAGCATTGTTTTCTGGCACTGAGAAGTTCAATGACTTACCCAAGGTGATGATATTTGAATTTGGGTCTTTCTAACTCCCAGGCTAGCTCCTAATCTTTACACCATTCTATAGGCTTTACTGCAAGTGATCCTTTTGGATTTGAGCAAGTCCCAATAAAATGAGGAAATTGAATTAAATAATCTCTAAATCTAATTGATCTTCCAAGTCTAAATTCTAAAAACTAATGTAATGAAGAGCTTGGACAGGGTAGTGAAGAGAATAGAGAAGGAGAAATTTATAATATACTTTTAAAAGAAAATAAGTTGTAATCTCCTTAAGGGCAAAGACAATGAGTTTTATTATTGTCTTCATAATCTAATATTTAGAATGGGGCCATGAAAGTGTTTTTTTTTTATTCGATTTGTTTAACTAAAGAATCAGCCAAAGCATTATTCATTTATTGGTCTTAAATGTTTGTCCTTCATAGGGTGATGTCTTGATTGGTGTATGAAGTGGATTTAAATGAGTAAGAGTTGCAAAAGGTTGTTGTCATCTTCTCTCTTCCATAGTTATTGAAATCCAGTGGCAACACAAAAGTCGAGATTATTGGCATTGGCATGGAACACAATGGATAACCTTGGCATCTTTGATGTCTGATTAAACTTTAGACACACCACAAGGTCTGCTTCAGTTATTTTCATGGCCATTGGAACAAATAGTTTTCATCCACCCATTCCACTGGGGATGTCTTCACATGATTGTGGTAGATACCCTAGTAATTCACCATAGGTTTGAAGTTCATTGGTTACCCTCACCTTGATTTAGTCTATCTGCCAAGCTTGTTGGACATGCTACAGCTTCCTGGAGTCATAGGCAAGAATTGAGTGTCAGCTAACTCTTGGTCAGAAAATAGATCCAGGAGAATTGAATGATTTTTGCCCATTTTGTTTCCAATAGTCCCCAAATTGTCAGTAAACCTGTCTGCCTTAGCATATCCAATCCTGAGTCATGCTCTGGATGACATTCATTAGGGATTGATTCTGAGCCAAGACTTATCTTGCACAGGAGCAAAGTGACAAAGGAAACTCACAATCCAGATGGTTATTAGGGAGAAAATATTAAACATCTCTGGTTCTCAATGCTGGAGGTTTCTCAGGAGGTTGTCATGAGAACAGGAGTGTTTGGGCACAATAAAGATTATGTAACTATTTATTTTATGAGTGATATATTCAGCTGATTCAACTCTTTGTCTGCCATAGTCAAAATGGAAACAAAAATTGCTTTATCTTTTCTCTAGAGATATGAACCCTGGAGATCTGAGGTTTAACTTTAAACCATTAGTAAATTTCCTTTACTGGACATTTCTGCCTGGATATTTCACTGGCATTTCATACAATATTTCCAAAATTGAACTTATTATTCTTTCCCAAACTAGTTTCTCCTTTGGACTTGAATATTTCTATCAGTATAACCACTATGAAATGTCTCCAAAATTTGAAAGACTGAAGCTCTTTGACTTTTTTGTCCTCTCTAACCCTCTCAATATCAGGTCCTATTGTTTTCTACCTTCATAATAAAAATGTATTGAAATATTCCCTCTTCTCTATTTCCACTGTCACTAAGAAGTGCCTTCTTACCACCACTATTCAAATAACCCTAACAGCTTTTCCTGCATTCCTTCCCTCCCCTTATTTCCACAGCTAGAATGATCTTCTCCATATATAGATGATTATGTCACTCTTTTCAGAATATTTAATGGTCTTCTACAGCCTACCAAGTAAAATTTAAACTCTTTTGTCTGACTTTTAAGACCCTTGAGAAACAATATCATGCAAGCCCATTTATCTAAACTTATTGCTTATTACTCTGTTCTGCATGCTTCATAGCATTCTCAAACAGAACTATTTTCTGCACCTCAAAACTCACCCCCCCCTATTGCCTTCATGCTGTTTCCTCTGCCTGGAATATCCTTTATCTTCTTTATTTTTTTTACTTCTTCCCATCATTGAAAGCTGAAATATCAACTCCATTCTGACTAGATTGAGTCCCATAGTAATTAACAAATTTTTATCTAACCCTAACCTTGCTTGATATTTTGTAGTTTTTGATATTATCAAACATCCTTGGATTCTGTAACATTGCTATGTCCTGGCTTTCCTCTTCCTTGTCTGACCAGTCTTTTCATTTTCTTTTGTTGTTTTACCATATGCTTCTAGTCCCTTAAGTGTGGGTTTTCTCCAATACTCCATCCTGGGTTCTCTTCTCTCTTTACACTTTCTCCTTCAGTGATCTTGTCAGCACCTATAGGTTCAATTATCATCTTTATACAGATGAATCAAAAATCTACATATTCAATCCTAATCTGTCTTTTGAATTCTACTGTTTCATCAACAATTTATCAAGTAGAAATCTATATTAAGTGTTCCACTGTCATCTCAAAGTCAATGTGTCAAAATTTATAAAATTTGACCTCCTATAAACCTATTTCAAGCTTCCATATCTCTATTGAAGGCACACCATGCTTTTAGTTAACTAGTGTCATACTTAGCCTTGATCTTTTTTCCTATCCATCTCTCTGCCTTATATGTATCCAATTAGTTCCAAAGTACATTCTGGTCTCAACAACATTCTTGGATTCATGCCCATTTCTCTGCTCATACATGTAGCACTGTAATTCAGACCATCTTCATCATTTGCCTGACCTATCGGAATAGCTTCCTAATCAGCTACTCTCCTTCTATAACCTTTCAATTATACCCTACATAAAATAAAAGTTCCCTCCTGGTTTTTAAGATCTTCCACTATCTGGGATCCCACTTATCTTTCTAGTCCTATCTCATTTTATTACCCTTCATGCTTTCTCAATTTCAGAGAAACTAGACAATTGTTCCTTTACGAGAGGCTTCATTGCCTCTACCTAGAATCTACTCTTTCCTCACAGAATCTTTTACCATTCTTATTGTTGACTCAAGTTCCATTTCCTCAGTGAAGCCATTCCAGATTCTATCAGTTGTTAGCGCTCTTACTCCCTCAATCTATTCTTTATTTCCCTGGGTATATGATATGAATTCCACATAAAAAAGTTATAGGACACTGAATGTTTTCTTTTCTCATAATATACACAGTGACTAGAACAGTACCTTAAAATGAAGTCAACATCATTTTGAAAGTATCTATTATGGGCCAGATACCATGCTTAGTGCTAGCAATAAAAAGAAAAAGGAAAACACAAACCTTACTCTCAAGGAATTTACAGTCTAATGAAGGAGGCAACACACAGACAATTATGTACAAACTAGATATATACAATATAGATTGGGGATAATCTCAAAGAGAAGGCATTAGCATTAAAGTAGACTGAGAAATATTTCTTTCAGAAAGAAAGACTTTAGCTGAGATTTAAACAAATCCAGGAAAGTCAAAAAAAATGAAACGAGGAAGGAGAGGGTTCTAGGCATAGGGGAACAACCAATGGTCATGCTCAAAATTGTGAGATAAAGTGACTTTAGTGACCAGTAAGATCTGGATCATATGATTGGATCATAGAGTATGTGCCAAAGGAATGAGTTGTGAGAAGACTGGAAAAGTAAGAGAGTTAGGTCATTAAGAACTTTAAAAGAAAAACAAAAGTGCATTTTTTAATCCTGGGGCTAAAAAGGAGCCACTGGAGTTTATTAAATAAAAAAGAGACAGATGGTCAGATTGGTGCTTCAGGAAGATCATTTTAATAGGTGAGTAGAGGATAGAATGTAATAGAGAGATACTTAAAGTAGGGAAATTGGCCATCAGACTATTGCAGTAGTCTGTGAGGTGATGATATGGTGGTGTTAATGTCAGAAGAGAGAAAGAGGGTACAGGAGATATATTAAAAAGGAAATGGACAGAAATTGATAATAAATATTTGATTAAGCAAATTATCAAGTGATATTATACATAATAATTTGTTTGTACCTTATCCCTCTACTTGACTGTTAGCTCAGTGATAACAAGGAACCAGCCTTTTCACGGTTTGCTATTCTCCCCAACTTCAAGATTCTGATATAAATGATAGGATAAAATCCAAGATTAATGAGAAGCAAAAATACAAAAAGCCAATAATGGAAAAAGGATATGGTACTTTGGGTTTTCGTAGGGAATGCTCCCATTCCCTACTTCATTTCTAAATTATCTGTTCTCTTTTCAGAAACTCATTTTCTTCCCAAAGGATCTGGTGTCTTTTTGCTGACCCAGGACCCTGCTGTAAGGGAGAAAAAAAGGACTGTCAAAATAATTCATCTAGAACTATAAGGAACAAAAAGTATGAAGAAAATGTTTTTCATGTTATCTGTACTCTAAAAGAGGATCCTAGAGAGGAAATACAAGAAAGAAGGCAGTGTCCTAATTTTTTAAAGCAGACCTAACAACCAGTAACCTTTCCATTGATTCATGGCAAAATAAAATATGAATAATAAGTATCTAAAAAAGTAAACATTGATCACAATAATCTAAAGAATAGGGGTGGCTAGCTGGCACAGTGGATAAAGCACCAGCCCTGGAGTCAGGAGTACCTGCGTTCAAATCCAGTCTCAGACACTTAATTACCTAGCTGTGTGGGCCTTAGGCAAGCCACTTAACCCCATTTGCCTTGCAAAAACCTAAAAAAATACTAATAATATAGAGAATAATATAGATAAAATTCACCTAGATTTTATTAAATAATTTGATTAATTATATTGCTAATATAAGGGTAGGAGTCACAATTACCCCACTCCATGTAAGATCTGATAAATTTATGAGATGAGACCCTGATAGTAGATGTTCCAAAGACAAACAGATAGAAGCAGAAAAGAGATAGAAGAAGACAGATAGAAGCAGAAAATAGTTCAGCAAACATGGCAGAGCTCACTTACCATTTAAGTAGAAAACTGCATACTCTCATCACCAAATGACATCAGTAGTTAAGCAACGCTGGGAATGTTAATTGACCCACGATAGCATCCTTACCTGGGTTCTGGCTAGTGAATGATGCTCTCATAATTTTCCCAGTCACCAAAAGAGTAAAACAAGGCTGTATTCTTGCTCCCTTGCTTTGTAGCATAGCATGCCCTCTTCAAAGATAGTGCTATGTTCTATGAGAAGGCAGAATTTTAGCATCTCAAGAAAAAAACATGAGATATGTAAGTTTAGAGTAACCACTCCAAGTGTTCACATGAACTATTTGTACCTGATCTTGGTAGATCATGCCAAGTTCATATTGGTCTAACTTGTCTCTAATATACTGATATCATTTAGTTCTTCTTCAGTAAGGAAGGACAAGAACCATCCAATCAACCAAGTTCTAAATTATGTTCTATTAAATTCATTCCTAAAGTATAAACTCTATATTGGCAAGAAGTTTTATCTTTTTTTACCCATCATTACTTTCATTTGCTAGGTTGTTTATTTGAATGAAAAGATTAATGAATGGCTATATATGGATGGATGCATGGATGCATGGATTAATTAATAAATAAATTTAAATTATCTCTTTTAGAAATTATTGTGCCTTCAGATTGTAAGACTTAGAGCAGAATAGATATTGTTGCAAATAAATTTACCTTAGATATATTTCAGAATGCAAACATTAGAAAAGAAAATTCTCCCTGGCAAGAATTTTTGGGGTTTTTTTTATCTTCAGCAGTCATTATAAAAATGTCTTCTGGTTTAATCTTGTGACTACCATCTAAACATAGCACAAAAAAATGTCTAGTGTAAATGTCATGAGCCCTTCCATCAGTCTCACTACTACCTAAGTAGTGGCCAAATCCATTCTGGGCAGGATTATAGATGTGGTGCTATTCCAGGACCAAGTTTGGAGAAGCTAACTTTATACAACAAATGAGAAAAGGAACAGATCACAAGCCTGGCACAGAAACATGATTGGAAGATATGGGGGCTTAATAATCTGCAATGTTCCTTCTCTTTCAAAAGCAGAGCAGCTAATAACTTCCTCACTTTCCTTTGATAATTTTATCCTTCAAAAGAAGAAGAAATCACAAAAGGAGAATTCTCTTTTAGATCTGACAGTGACTTAGCTGATATAGAAAGAATGGGAAATTTTCAGAGAAGTGGCCTCTTTTACAGTAGATTCCAATAGAAGAAGAAAGGAAAGCTAAGCAGAGACTGAAATGTACCCTATATTTTAGGATAGCATGTTAAGTTCAAAGAAAGAATGCATAAAATCTAAAATTCTTCATAAGTCAGGTTATGAAAACTAGTAAACACGATAATAAAATTCTAAAGATGCAAAGGGAGACAGTTTTTAAGAGGGAAAAATGAAAGTTGTATGAAGAAATCAATGTGATTGCACAGAGGTTCCATCAATCAAAATAAACTAAAAAAAAAAACCGTATGTGCAGTAGATGTAAGTAAGGATAGGGAACAGAGGATAAACAAAAATGTGTGTCATGATCATATAACAATGGAGCCAGGAGTGCAGATATTAGAGCGTATGGGGGGAAAAAACTGTGACACCAAATCACTGTTGGTGGAACTGTGATCTGATTCAATCATTTTAGAGAGCAAATCTGGAATTATGCCCAAAGAGTTATGAAACTGGCTATATCTTTTGGTCCAGCAATACTACTTCTAGGTCTATTTCCAAAGATGATTAGGGAAAAAGAAAAAAACTATACATTCTAAAATATTTAGAATAGCTCTCTTTGTAGTTCCAAAGAACTGGAAATTGTGGGGATGACCAGTAATTGGAGAACAACTGAGTATTAAATTTCAAAATGAACTGCAGATAATGAGAAAACAAAAGAACATCAGAAATGGTGGAGCTAACTGTTCAGGGTATCCCAAAAGTCTTACTGAAGTTTCAAAACATTAAAACTTAAAGACTGTAGGGATATCCTGCATTAGCGGGGTAAAAGGTTCAAATAAGGAATAGGCCAGCTGCTCTTGGTAAACAGAATGATGCCTGTTGACAACAGAGAGAAAGCAGACCTCAATTATATTTTGCTAATGTTTCTTTGACAAAAATGGTGTATGGAGTTGATATCAAAGATAAGAATAAAGAGAACAAAAGGGTATTCATATGCTCTGAATGAATTCATATCCACCAGGTGAACTACAGACCAAATGGTAAAAGAACTAGTAGATACGACTAATGAAACAATTCAAGTAATATATGAGGGAGAACAGAAATACTTTAGGTCCAAGAAAGATAGTATATTTTATTTTTCAAAAAATTCTACAAACAATATTGAGTGATATTAATTCATATTCCAGAAAAATTCTAAAACATACTATTAAAGAGTTAATGAGCATCTAGAAAAGGAAACCAATAATAAAGAACCAAGACTAATTCAAGAACAAATGCTGACAATATGTCTTTGTGGATTTTGTTACTGCATTGGTAAATTAATGGGATGTGGTAGATGTATTTTGTAAAGAGTTTAGCAAAATATATGATAAACTATACCACTTGGGTGGAAAGGTATAGAGCTGTGGCATAAAATGATAGTACAGTTATATTCATAATTGTTGCATCTCTCAAAAGGAATATTTCAAAGACCTGCCCCAGTGTTGCATAGCCTTATTCTCAATGATTTTCAAAAAGGGATAAATGACATCACTAACAAATTTGCAGTTATTACAAAGTTGTAAAGGATAGCTTAACATACTAGATAGTAAAATCACCATTCAAAAAGATCTTTATAGACTAGAAAACTGAATGGTAAATCTGGACTAGAATCCAGAATGGTAAAATTTAATAGAAATCAATGTGAAGTCTCAAGCCAAAGCTCAAGAAATTTATTTAAAAGTATTCAGCAAAGGAAGCATAGCTAGAAGTTTATGGTATGTACATATACTATTAGAAGATAATAATTTACATTATAAAATTTATATCAAAATAGAAATTACTTAAAGATGACAAAGATTAAATAATATTTGATCAATAGGAAACCACTAGTTCATTCAGTAGTGTTATACAACTTGCCTATGGTTACACAACTAGTATCATTATTATCTATATAATTATAGAAGTAGAAAGTGTCAGAGATCTCTAACTCATAGAATGCTGATAACGAAAACTTCACTCTAATAAAAAAAATAAACATAGTCTTCCCATTCTATTTACACTAACTTGCCTTCCCAAAGAAGAATCAGAAGCACAAAGGAAAATGTTCACCAAGGGAGTTTTAGGAAATGTAAATTGGAAATTATCAAATTAAATGTGTCAGGAGTAAATATTATATTAACTAGTTATCATAAGAAACACTATAGGAAGTAAAAAGTAAATATGTAAATAATTGCAATTTTTCCTACAACCATATAAATGCCTATATAAATATGTGCTTATAAATAAGCTTATAAATATGTATTTATATAGTCATATATTATATTGTTATAAATTCTATTTATAATATAAAAGATATATATATGTGGTAACTATTAGATGTCTACCACATAGCATTTTAGATGTTAGCTATGTTAGGAAAATTAATATTGTCTTTCCACTCTACACATTTCCCCTCCAAAAAAATCAGAGTTCTTAGTTTATAGCATAACTATCAATGCTAGCTCCCTCCTTTCATATCCCTCCAAGTCTCTCTAAGACAGAGCAAGCAATGAGAACAAATAATACTGTAATGTCAGCATCATGCCATAAGAAAGATTTATTGGAGGACTTCAGGCAAAGGGTGAAAGACATTTGGTCAGGTATTGTTGCAAGATATATTCCTATTCAGTTGTGGAACAGATTAGCTGACCACTAAGTGGTTTTATACTTCTGGAAATATACAATTCTGAGATGCTGGCATTCTATGAGGGTAGAACCTCGTGGTCTTGGAAAACATGATTTTTTTTTCCCCAAATGCTAGTCTCCGTTCTCTATAGAACTCAATAATCACTGATATTTATATAGAACTTTAAGTTTTACACTTTGTATGTATTTGATCTTCAAAATATTCCTATCAAATAGATATAGGTATTATTATCTCCATTTTTACATAGGGAACCCAATATGATTAGGCAATTTTCTCACAGTCTCTTAGATAGTATCAGATTCAAAATTGGAACTCAGATTTTCTCCTGACTCTAAGTGTAATACATATTCTTTTATATCACACTACCATTAACTTAGAGTATCTTAGAGTATCTAATCACTCTCTAATGGTTGCAACTGTGTTAGTGTGATTGCTCCTTCTATAAAATACCCCTTCTCACTTATCTTCAATCACTCTCTGTCTGTTGATTGTTTTCCTATTTCCTACAAATATATGTGTTGTCTTATAATTTGGAAAATCAGGAAAGAATTCTTAAAGGAGGAAGAACTTGACCTAGGACTACTGCATCACTTTCATCAGGAGTTTTCTTTCTGATTGGCAAGATAATGGGGAATAAAGTAGATTAAAATATGGATATATCGTAGTTATGAAAAGTAAATCTTCAAGAAGTGATTTCAGACACTATAAAGAGCCTGAATAAATGAGCAAATGAATGAAAGAAAAAAATGTATTAAACACCTACCATATGTAAAGCACTCTACTAAGCCCTGGGAATAGAAAAGACAATTCATATTCTCAAGGATCTCACATTCTAATGAAAGATAACATATATGTGTGTGTGTGTGTGTGTGTGTGTGTGTGTGTGTGTGTGTGTGTGTGTGTGTGTGTGAGAATTCCAAGTCAGATGGAAAGGCTTCATGGTCTTTTGAGTGCAATGATAAAATATTCAGCAATATAGCTTACTCAGTGTCATTTCTTTTTATAAAATCATATCGATTGAATCATTGCACAGTATCTAGGATTTGATGATGAGAATTTTCTAGCTGGTTCTTCAGTAACTGTGTCTTCTGTGGTGTTGGAAATCATAGAACTTTTTTAGAAGCTGTGGTCTTATTTCATCTCCACAAAACTTGTTCCCCTGAACCAGTGGTTCAAATTTTTATCTCAACTCCTTTATACTCTTAAAAAAATTAAGAATCCCAAAGATCTTTTGCTCATATGGGTTACAACTAATGAAATTAATTGGAAATTAAAATAAGTTTTTATTATTCTGAAAATTATTTTGGCCTCATGGGTGACAAGAAAGTGTCTATGGTGACCACCCAGTTCATGAAGCATAGGCAGTCATCTGGATAATGTTGCTTATAGCACAGAGGATCTTAAGGGGTGTCATAAGAAGGTATGAAGGGAGGTAAAATGTACTAACTAGATTGCTATTCAATATTCAATCTTCATTCTCGACTAGAAGTTTGAAGTCAGTTCAAATAGAGGGAGGAGAGAAAGGCTCACTCTAACCACCATTTTGAGGCTTCTTTTAAAAGCTAATTATTCTCACTAGTCAAGCACTAATTACTATTATTCCTGCCTTTGGGAAGAATGCAAGTATTGTCAGCACCCAGTATATGTGGCTGCCCTGGGAAATATCCCAATTGTCCTGATCTAATTAAGTTCTGTTGAAAGGTATTTGTATTCTAATGTATTTGCAAACATTACAAACAAGCAAACATTACAAACAAGCACACACATACCAACAAAGACATATGTACAGGCAACCTGAGGAAGGAAAAGGAAACTCCTTGGCACAATCAAGGTATTAGAATTGCAATAATTATGTTAATAACAGTAAGCAGTTTTTGAGACATCTGTCAATGAAAGGCTTATAAATATATTGGTCATTATAGAAATAAATGGGAAAGGATGACAATTCCCTTGTTCATCTTTTCTGACAAATGTGTTGGACTTTAATAACTGCATCCTAAAGCTGGAGAGATTCTGGAAGGAAAGGTGTTAACACCAGCTCAAAGTGACATCTTGAGTGTCACAAAAGGAGATTTCTGAGCCAGCTAACTTTCTTTAAAGGATTCATTTATAGAACTTAAATTTACTAACATTTTAGCCTCAGGCTTTTTCCTGTTTTTGAAGATGAACTCTGGTTGAGTGAATCAAAATAATTTTGTAGCAAACAATCACTTGACCAAGGCAAACCTGTGGAGGCAGGCCTTGTAGGTGATTACCCACTTCCAGCTTCCAGCAGACTTGAATTTATTGATCAAAAAGAGGAAATGAATTGAAGACTGAGTATTCCCCTGAACTCCATTACTTGAGTTATCTTGGGGTTATATGAAATCTCAGCTATAGAGTAATCACCAATAATCCATCTCACCAAATAGTCACTAGATCTTTTTAAGTGTCTTAAACTGAGCATACCTGTATTTCTCTCATTTTTGTTCTTTTTTTCCCATAAAGATCAAAAGCTTGAGATTACATCTAATCTCTCAAGTACAGGACTTTGGAAGCTTCAGCTATTGGTATTAAATAATGTACTATCATAGATTTCATTGGGAAACACTACATCTCTCTCTCTATCATCTACATAAAACTCCTCCCAACTCAGCAAAGTAAACATGCCAAGGTTGCTATTACTCAAATTGCAAGATCCCACAATGTTGGTTAAATAGTACAAAGGATAGAGTGCTGAACTTGGAATCAGGAAAGACCTGGCTTAAATCCTACCTCAGTCAATTCTAACTTTGTGAGCCTAAACAAATCACTTAATCTTTCTCCAGTTCTCTCAGATTTCTCATCAGTAAATTGGAGATAATAATAACTTCTACCTTACAGGGTAATTGTGAGAATCAAATGAGATCAATTTAATCAATCAGATTAGGTAACGTAAAATGTTATTTAAATGATATTATTAAGAAGTGTGTATGAAATGGACAAAATTCACTTTTCTCAGGCAACAATAGGAGCAGCTTGGCATCTTGGATATAGAGATTTGACTTTGGGGTTAGATAGACCTGGGTTCAAGTTCCATTTTTGACACATTATTTTAAGAACAAGGGCACCTCTCAGTGCTTCTAGGAAATCCTCTAAGACTTAAATTGCAGAGAGAGAAGTGGTATCCAGGGGTAGTGGGATTTTCCAGATCATAGAGTTCTCTATACCAAAGAAATTCTCCAGTTCTTAGCTCATGACAGAAATAGTAGAGAATTTATTCTGTATTTGCAGTTTTATTCCTTATGGAGATCACTAAGTACAGATTCAGCCTGTTAATACACAATAACAAAAGAGGAAGGGAATAGGCATTTATAAAATGCCTACTCTGGATCAGGGACTGTGTTGAGTGTTTTTCATAAAGAATAGTACATTTGGTATTTACAACAATCCTGTGCAGGAGGTCCTGCTATAGGAAGAATGCCTGGTCTTATTCAATAATAAGTATCAAGTGCTTTTAAACAGGAATTCATCTGCCACATTCTTTGTAAACCATGCAATACTAGACAGTGCTGATGGGTAACTGAGCTCTCAGAGAACTGCAGAGAGGGAAGTGGTATCCACTTATATAAATATAATATTTTTATATATAAAGTTATTGCATCATTATTATGTTAATCAAATCTCATGTCTTGTTACAGCCTCATCCTCTTCTAGGATAACTCCCCTTTCCTAATAACACAAAATTACATGCACAGCTAGGATAATTTTTTTTTTAAGTAAAATTAAAACAAACACAAGGATCAATGAGGATTAGTATTAACCCCTTCACTATTTACTCAATCAGAAGCTTAAATTTTCTAAAATACCTTGGTGGATACCCCCCAAGCACATCTGATTATATCCTCTAACCATAGCATACGCAATTTTTGTCTGATCTGGGAGTCATTTTACCTTGTCACAGGAATTTAGCTCCCTAAAATTCCCTCATCCTACTCTTTACTCCACATAACCCCTGCTTCATTCACCACTACAGCATCTTACTGCTACTGTCTCCTCTGGGCTTGGCTATCTACAATGTACAATAACTACTCCTGAGGGATCTGAAATTCAATTAACCTTTATCTGTCCCTGAACCATCTCCTAGAAGGAAATAAAAAAAGAGTCAAGATTTAGACCCCAAATTCAAAGTACAAACTACAAGAGCCAATCAAATATTACAGTTCTTGTTTGCCATTATATTATGTCTTTCCCCAACTTTTAAGCAGCTTTATTTAAAGTTTGAGTTCTTACTCCAACCATTCTGGAGAACAATCTAGAACTATATCTAAAGGGTAATAAAACTGTGCAAACCCTTTGATCCAGCAATGCCAATACTAGGTCTATATCCCAATGAGATTAAAAAAAACATAAAAGTCTCATATGTTCAAAAATATTTGCAATAGTTCTTTATGTAGCTGCAAAGAACTGGAAATTGAGGGGATGCCCTTCAACTGGGGAGGGGATGAATAAATTATGGTATATGACTGTTATAAAATACTGTAAGAAATCATGAGCAGACTTTAGAGAAGCATGGAAATACTTGTATGAACTGACACTGAGTGAAGTTAGCAGAACCAAGATACGTTAACATATCAATAACATCATTATGAGATGACCTACTATGATGAATGCAGCTCCTCTCAGTAGTTCAGAGATCAAGGACAATTCAGTGAGACCTGCCACTATGGAGTCTGAATTCAGAGCAAAGCTAACTATGTTCGCTTTTTCAAAGTGTCTTTTATGTTTTTCCTTTCTTTCTCATGGTTTTTCCTTTCCTTTAGTTCTAATTCCTCTTTTGCCATATGACTAATATGTAGATATGTTAAACATGATTATACATATACTTTACTAGATTTACGAGAGGGAAGAGAGGGTTGTAGAAAATATTAAATTCATAAACTTGCAAATGGATGAATTTTGAAAAGCACCATTGTATGCAATAGGAAAAATAAAATAAAATTTCAATAAATAAAGTTTTGAATTCTCTTCCCCACCACACTTTCCTAAGATGGTAAATAATCAGATCTATGCTATACATATACAGTTATGTAAAGCATCTCCATATTAGTAATTTTGTATTGTCATTGGCATAATTATCTTTCTGTCTACTTTCCCTTTGAGTACAATGAATCTTGGACAGGACACTTGGGAAAGAATGTCAGTGTACTGGCATATGTCCATCATAGAGGAAGATCAGGGCCTGCTGTTGTCTTATAAACAAAGAAGAATAACAAGCTTAGGAGAAGACCTAGGTTTGAAAAACATGTGGGACAGAACCAAGATGGTCATATGAAGCTAGCATGTTCCTGGAGTTTTCCCCTTCACAACATTAAATAAAGGAGATATTAAAACTACAGATCCAACCAAAAAAAACAGCAAAACAAATTCTCAATTCTAGGCATCATGGAGGAACTTTAGTGAAGGTCTATCTCTTCAGGAGAAAAGAGGAAGTAGAGCCCAGCTAGGTAGGAGATGAGGAAAGCCATGGGAGGCTTCTAGCCATAGCCAGGTCCTGGCATCCAGACAGCAGCCCCAGGCCTGATAACTAGAGAACAGCCCAGGTTCCAGCTCAGTTAGATAACAGGTCTGCAAGGAGGGTCCCAATCCTAGATAGAGTTTAAGGCCTGGGAACACCGGGGCAACAGACAGAACTGGATGGAGAACAAACAACTGCATAGTCAAAGCCTGTATATAAAAGAGGATACAAACTTCTGCAAGGCAATCCTTGGCTGCATAGGCAACACCTTAGAAAGGGATATTCCAGGGACCTGACGCCAATTCCAACATTAAAAAATATTTAGAACTATATTCCTTATTCTCCAGGATTAGCGTTCAACTATGAAAATGAACAACACCAAAAAAAGAGTATTAACCATAGGGGTGGCTAGGTTGCACAGTGGATAGTGCATTGGCCTTGGAGCCAGGAGTACCTGAATTCAAATCCAGCCTCAGACACTTAATAATTACCTAGCTGTGTGGCCTTGGGTAAGCCACTTAACCCCATTGCCTTGCAAAAATTAAAAGAGTATTAACCATAGAAAGCTACTGTTCAGAAAGATAAAAACTATAAAATGCCACCTCAGGAGAAGAAAGCAGCAACAAATTGGGGAAGTCTCAAAGGAGTTTATGAAATGGACTGAAATTCAAAACTTCATGATTCTTAAAAATACTTCTTTTTTTTAATTTTTTTTTTGCAAGGCAATGGAGTTAAGTGACTTGCCCAAGGTCACAAAGCTAGGTAATTATTAAGTGTCTGAGGCCAGGTCACATCAGGTCAAGTCCTCCTGACTCCAGGGCCAGTGCTCTATCCAGTGTGCCACTTAGCTGCCCCAAAAATGATTCTTAAAAATCAAAGAAGAGAAGAAAAAGAAAATGGAAAAAACAAATGAGAGAGCCATGCAGGAGAATTATGAAAGCTTGACTAAAGAAATCAATTCTTTTAAGACTAAAAATGACCAACTGGAAAAATAGTATAACTCATCAAAAAGTAAACAACCATCTGGAAAGGGAATTCAACTCATCAAAAACTAAAATTAGCCAAATGGAAAAGAAAAATATCTCATTTAGAAGTAATATTAACCAATTGGAAAAGGAAATACAAAAGCTTAGTGAAGACAATAAAACTCTAAAAATTAGAATATGAGACAAACAATCAAAAGGAAGGAAACGAAGAAAATGTAAAGAACATTTTAGGAAAAACAAAGAACCCATAAAATAGATTATTATTTATTAATCAACTCGAAAGCCTAGATGAAAAACAAAAGTCTGGATAATATCTTTCAGGAAATTCATGGAAAACTTTCCAAATACACTAGATCAAAAAGACCAAATAATCCTTGAAAGAACCTCCAGAAAGAAGTTCCCAAATAAAAACTCCAAAAACTATCACAGCCAAAATTCCAGAATTCCAAACCAAAGGAGAAAATACTTCAAGCAATCAAAAATAAGCAATTTTAATACAAAGGAAGCTCAATTAGAATTACATGGGACTTATCAGCTTCAATATTAGTGTATCAGAGGGGCTGGAATATGAGATTTTTGAATGGCAAAGGACCTTAGATTATAACCAAGAATTAACTACACTGCAAAATTCAGCATATTCTGTTAGAGGAAAAGATAGACTTTTAATGAGATGAGATCTTCAAAAATTTTCTGATAAAAAGACCAGAACTGAAGAGAAAATGGATCTTCAACTACAAGACTCAATGGATAGATAAAAAGGTAAACAAAAGTGGGAAAAAACTCTAGTCAAGAACATTAAACTCTATGCATCATTAAAAAAGATAACAATTATAACTCTTGAGAACTATATTTCTCTTAGAATAGTGAAAGGGTTGAAGATAGTAGAAGGGATTGTTTTTAGAGGAACTGGACATGAAAAAATAATGAAGCAACTTTGCTTTGCTTGTTGTTTTGGCTAAAATTAGAGGAAGTGTGCTGGGGGGAGAAGTATAAAAGGTGCATGAAATGATTGAGTTTTGCATATTGCTTTGATTCATGAGGAATGTATTTTCTCAGAGGTAATGGAAAAAGGGAAGAAGTATAAATTATGGCGTAGTGGATAAAGCACCGGCCCTGGAGTCAGGAGTACCCGGGTTCAAATCCAGTCTCAGACACTTAATAATTATTTAATAATTGTTATTTATAATAGAAGAGGGAAGTGTACTTAGTAACTATGAGGCAATACTGTTTATCAAGCAAGCAAGAAATTAATCAACCTTTGAGAATGGTACTTCTATTAGGACAGATAAAAATAGTATATTATGACAAAGGGAAAGGCTTAAAAAGGACTATAGGACAAGAAGGCTAGACATTACTGGATAAATAATACCAGGGAAACAAGGAAAGATGTGACAGGAAATAACACAATCTCAACTAGGTTTAAAAATCTATCCTACCCTACAGGGAAGTAGAGGGGAAAAGGGAAAGAAAAGAGAAGAAGGAACTCATAAAAGGGAAGGCAAAGGAAAAATAAAGTTATAGGTTAAAATTTAAAAGAAAAGTCAAAGCAGAAAGGGAGCAAAGCATTGTTGAGGAGGAATTAGAGAAAAGTATAACTGGGGGAAGAGAGCATGGAGAGTAATACAGAAATAATAATCTTAACTATAAATGTGAATGTAATGAACTCTCCAATAAAATGCAAGCAGATAGCAGAACGGATTGAAAACTAGAATCCTGGGGCGGCTAGGTGGGCCAGTGGATAAAGCACCGGCCTTGGAGTCAGGAGTATCTGGGTTCAAATCCAGTCACAGACACTTAATAATCACCTAGCTATGTGGCCTTGGGCAAGCCACTTAAACCCATTTGCCTTGCAAAAAAAAAAAAAAACTAGAATCCTACAATGTGTTGTTTACAAGAAACCCCTCAGAAGCAGAGAGATACAAAGTAAAAGGTTGGAGCAAAATATATTATGCTTCTATTGTTATATCATATATTATATTATGCTTCAGTAGAAGTAAAAAAAAATCAAGGGTAGCAATCCTGATCACAGACAAAGCAAAAGTGAAAATAGATCTCATTAAAAGGGATAAGACTGTATCCAGAGAAAGAATTATAAACAAAGTCCAAAGACTATTACCTTTAATTTAGAGGGGGGAGGGAAACATTATCTTATTATGTAATTTTGCTATCTCTCATATTTTATTTTTCTCCCTTAAGGATATGATTTCTCTCTCATCACATTCAACTTAGATCAATGTATAGCATGGAAACAATGTAAAAACTAACAGAGTGCCTTCTGTGGGGGGTGGAGGGAAGAAAGAAATATTAGAGGGAAAATTATAAAACTAAAAAATAAATAAAAACTAAAAAAGGGATAAGGAAGGAAACTACATCTTTTTTTTAAAGGTGTCAGAAGCAATGAAGTTATATCATTTATAAACATATGCACCAAATGTTATAGCATCCAAATTGATAGAGGAGATGCTGAATGAATTACAAGGAGAAATCAATAGCAAAACTTTAATAGTGAGGGACCTCCATCTTCCTCTCTCAGAACTAGATACATCTAATCACAAAATGAATAAGAAGTAAGTTAAGAAAGTGAATAAAATCTTAGAAAACTTAAATATGATAGACCTCTGGAGAAAACTGAATGAGGATAGAAAAAAATATATCTTTTCTTTGCAGTACATGGCACCTATTCCAAAATTGATCATACATTAGGGCAAACACTTTACAATCAAATGCACACAGAGAAAAATAATATATACATAATTTTCAGATAATGATGCAATAAAAATTACATGTAATAAAGGGCTAAGAAAAAGAAGTCAAAATTAATTGGAAACTAATTTAATATAATTTAAAGAATAAGTGCATCAAACAACAAATTAAAGAAATAATCATTTCATCCAAGAAAATCACAACAATGAGACACCATACCAATATTTATAGGATGCAGCCAGAGCAGTTTTTAGGTGAAATTTTATATCTCTAAATGCTTATGTGAATAAAATAGAAAAAGAGGAGATCAATGAATTGGGCATGCAACTAAAAAGCTATAAAAAGAACAAATTAAAGATACCCAATAAAATATCAAATTAGATATTCTGAAAACCAAAAGAGAGAGATTAATAAATTTGAAAACAAAAAAACATTGACCTAATAGATAAAATTAAGAGTTGATTCTTCTGAAAAGGACAATAAAATAGATAAGCCTTTGTTTAATTTGATTTTTAAAAAAAGAATAACAAATTATCAGTATCAAAAAACTTACCACCAATGAGAAGAAAATTAAAGAAATAAGTTGGAGCTATTTTACCCAACAGTAAGTCAAGAAATTGATAACCTGAATGAAACTGATGAATATTTACAAAATTATTAACTGCTCAGATTAACAGAAGAAATAAAATATTTAAATAACCCCATTTCAGAAAAAGAAATTGAATAAACCATTAATATACTCCCTAAGAAAATGTCTCCAGCTCCAGATGAATTTACAAGTAAATTCTACCAAACATTTAAGGAGCAATTAATTCCAATTCTACAAAAACTATTTTTAAAAATAGGGGAAGTAGTATGGACAAAATCCTTTTATGGTACCAATATGGTGCTCATACTAAACCAGAAGAACCAAAAAAGATAAAGAACATTATAGATCAAGCTCCCTAATGACTATTGATACAAAAATCTTAAATAAAATTTTAAGAAAGAAATTAAAACACATTATTACCAGGATAATAAACCAGGGAGGATTTATATCAGATAGACAGGGATGGTTCAATATTAGGAAAAAAGAAAACATAATGAAATAACAATTTAAAAAAACAAATAAAATCATGATTATCTTGAAAGAGGTTGAAAAAGTCTTTGAGAAAATACAGTATCCATTCCCATTAAAAACATTAAAGAGTATAGGAATAAATGGATTTTTCCTTAAATATAATAAGTAGTATCTATCTAAAACAATCAACATACATTATATGTAATGGAAATAAGCTAGAAGCATTTCCAGTAAGATGGAGGTGAAACAAGAATGTCCATTATCACCACTACTATTCAATATATTATTTAAAATGTTAACTTGAGCATTAAGAGAAGAAAAAAGAAATTGAAGGAATTATAATTGGCAATGAGGAAGCAAAAACTTTCATTCTTTGCAGATGACATGATGGTATACTTAGGGAATCCTAGAAAATCAACTAAATAACTACTTGAAACAAAACTTCAGCAAAGTAGCAGACTATAAAATAAACCCACATAAATCATTAGCATTTCTAGATATGAATAGCAAAGCCCAAGGACAAGATATAGAAAGAGAAATTCCATTTAAAGTAACTAATGACAGTATAAAATACTTGGGAATCTCCCTCCCAAGAAAAACCCAGAAATTATATGAACACAATTACAAAATACTTTTCACACAAATAAAGTCATTATCTAAATAACTGAAAAAAATATAAAATGCTCATGATTAGCATGAGTTAATGTAACAAAAATGACAATTCTACTCAAATTAAATTATTTATTCAGTGCTGAACCAATCAAACTCCCCAAAATCTATTTTACAGTGCTAGAAAAAAATAGTAACAAAATTCATCTGGGGCAACAAAAGGTAAAGAATATCAAAGGAATTGATGAAAATAAAATGCAAAAGAAGGTGGCCCAGGTATACCAAATCTAAAACTATACTATAAAGCAGCAGACATCAAAACTACCTAGTATTGATAAATAAATAGGGTAATGGACCAGTTGGTTTAGAATAGATACAGAAGAACCAGCAGCATATTACTATAGTAATCTATTGTTTGACAAATCCAAGGACATTAGCTTCTGGGATTAGATCTCACTATTTGACAAAAACTGTGGGGAAAATTGGAAAAGTGTGGCAAAAACTCGGCATAGACCCACAACTCTCACTTGATACCAAAACAAGTCAAAATGGGTCAAGGATTTAGAAACAAAAAGCAAAACCATAGACCAAGTGACAGATCAAGAAATATCTGTATCTGTATCTGTTGGATCTATGGAAAGAGAAGAAATTTATGACCAAACATGAAATGGAGTATGCTATAAATTGCAAAATGGATGATTTTTGACTATATTAAATTTAAAAAATTTTGTACTAATACACCCAATGCAGCCAAGATTAGAAGGAAAACAGAAACCTAAGAAATAATTTTGACTGGTGGGGGGGATTCTAAGAAAACCTTTTATCTAAAATATATAGAGAATTGAATCAAATTTACAAGGTTACAAGTCATACCCAACTGATGAATGGTCAAAGGATATGAACAGGCAGTTTTCAAACAAAATGATAAAAACTATACATATATATATATATATATATATATATATATATATATATATATATATAAATATATAAAATCATATGAGAAATGCAAATTAAAACAACTGTGAAGCACCACCTCATATCTATCAGTTTTGCTTAGATGATAAAATGGGGAAATGATCAATGTTGGTGAGGTTGTGGGAAGATTTGGACATCGATGTATTATTGGTGGTGTATTGAATTAATCCAACTTTTCTGGAGATCAATGTGGAACTTTTCCCAAAGAACAATAAAACTGATCATGCCATTTGATACAGCAATAACAATATTAGACCTATATCAAAAAGCAATCATAAAAATGAGAGAAGTCTCACATGTTCAAAAATTGTTGTGGCAAAGAATTGGAAATTGAGGGGATGTCCTTCAATTGGAGAATGTCTAAACAAGCTATGGCATGTGAATGTTAACAAGTACTATTGTCCTATAAGAAACCATAAATGGTCAGACTTTAGAGAAACATGGAAAGAATTACACGAATTGATGCTGAGGAAAGGGTAAAGAACCAAGAGAACATTTTACACACTAACAACAACATTGTGAGCTGATCAACTATAATGGATGCAGTTCCACTAAGCCATACAGAGATCGAGGACAACCCTGGAAGTCCTGTTGTGGAGAATGTCATCCACATCCAGAGGGAAAACAAAAAACCACAGAATCTGAATGGATATTATGTTCACTTTCTTAAAACTTCTGTTTTTTTCTTCCTAGTTCATAGTTTTCTTTTTATCCCTTAGTCCTAATTCCTCATAAACAAAACGACTAATATGTAAATATGTTGAACAGAAATGTACATTGTACAACTTTTACTACAGTTTGTTCAATGTTGAGGGGGAGGGGGAGTAGGAAAGAAGGGTAGTAGAAAAAATGTAGAGCATAAACATTCAGTGGATGAATGTTGAAAAACTTTCATAACCTGTAATTGGAATAATAAAATAAAATATTCCGAAAAACAAAAAGACCTAGGTTTAAATACTATCTTGACAACTTACTTGATGGAGGATTATGGAGAGGTCACAATCTTTCAAAGCCTCAGTTTCCTCATTTGTAAAATAGTTGTTATACTTAACTCACAAGACTATATTAATGAGTTAGAGAATTCTAATTTCCCATATCCTATCCAAAACAGTAAACATACACAAGCCATTGTGAAAAACTAGCAATTAGATTTAAGTGGCTTTCTATTCTGACCTTCAAGAAGTAAAAAATACCCATCACAAAAGCTAAGAAGTTAAACAGCTTTAGTACCAAAGGCAGGCCAGAAGCAAGATTTCCTGATTCCCAATCTAGTCACTTTATTTCTCTACAAAGGACACAATACTGCTTCTACATAACAGAAAGAAGAATGGATGGGTCTTGGATTTTTCCTACTACATGTTGACTGAAAAGGTAAATAGTCTCAGGAAAGGGCTAAGTCAACCATTCCCAAATTCAACTATTGCACACTTTTAGCATTGAAATACATAACTATGTGACTCCATTTTTCTTGGTCCATGAATTCTGATGACATGAAATAATCCCTGAGAAAAATAAAGAGGAAGTTTGAAGTAATTTCAAAACAAATGAAGGGAAATAAGCTTGTGTTTTTCCTGGAAAATATTACTTGTAATCCATATTGCAATGCATATGCATATGCTAGTTGGTATTATATATTTTGGTAAGATAGATAGATGATAGATAGATAGATAGATGATAGATAGATAGATAGATAGATAGATAGATAGATAGATAGATAGATAGATTGTTAGATTGATGGATAGAGATAGAGATATTTTTCCATGGAACAAAATTCCAGATAGGGTATTCCACAGAATGATTAGATTTGGGGGGATTAGATCCAGTAGGAAGAATTAGAATCAATGAGATTTTTGGTTTGATGTAAAGTAAAATTTCCTAACAGAGCTATCTGCAAATGGAATGAACTGCCTTACAAGGCTATGAGTGCTCCCTCACTAGAGGTCTTTAAGTAAACTATTACTGTTCATTAGGTATCAAATAAAGAAGTTTCTCATTTCTCCTCCTGAGGAGAAGATTCTCCTTTGGGACTTCTCTAATTTCTCCACCATATTGGGATAACCTCATCATCCTTGGGACTTCATTTCTTCACTACTCCCTGTCTCACTAATTGGTGGTCAAATCATAAATTCCATTTAACACCATTTAAGGAGAGATACCAGCTCAGGTAACTCTTATTTCTTATCTTAAGGAACTACTCCTGACTTCTCCATGCCTCTCATTTGGTTATCTTTTCCCTCACACTCCTACTTTACAGTTTCTTTTTGTTTTGTCTTCTCCATTTAGATCTTAAGCTTCTGGAGAGCAGAGCCTATCTTTCTCTCTGGCTTTTTTTTTATTTCTATCTTCAGTACTTCATATAATGCTTGTACATTGTAGGTGTTTAAAAATGTTCATTGACTAATCTTATTCAGTCATGGTTTAAACTAGATAACTTTAGAGGTCTCTTCCAATTTTGTGATAACTTGTGTGAAGAATGTTGGTTTGCATAGTTTGACTTATGACAGACCTTTAGCAAATGATAAGGGGAATAGGTGATGTTTGGGGCATTTCAATTACTCAAGAAGAGATTTATCAAGCCCTTATTGTATTCTCACATTATACTAAGTGCTTCATGGATACAGAGAAGTAAACAACCTGATCCTTTGTAGTTTTTAATAGGATCATAGATCAAGTGCTGAAAGGAACTCAGGAACCATCTAATCCATACCCCTCACTTTATAGATGAGTTAATCAATTATCCATGATTAGCCAGGATTTACAATTTAGCAAGGCATATCACACACACACACACACACACACACACACACACATACACACACACACACACACACACACACACACAAACAAACACACAAAATCCGTGTCAATTACTAACCTCAGGAACATGCCTTTTCCTTAGGACATAAGTGTTGAGTGGGTTCCATGAGGGGTCTCTGGCATTCAAGAGTTTCACAGATATCTTTTATTAATTATATGCTAGCTTAATTAATAATTGAATTAATTACCCAGAAAACTATCTCTCTCTCTAAACTTTTTTATATCACACTTCAAAACATCAAGTTTTTCAATCTTGAAAAAAAGACAGTGTCACTCATTACTACCACAATTAAGTACTAATTAAATGGCAACACAATTAGCATTAACCAAGTTAGAATGATGTTACTCAAATTGTCTGCGAGTCAGTAGAGTGTAATGATTATTATTTTTTCTTCATTCTTGAAGAGGATTAATGACATCAGGAAAGTGATGTCATAACTTGCAAGTAAATTGGATTTAAGTGAGATAGGGCTGAGCAAAGTCACCAGCCTCACTCTCTCAGCTGGAGTTATCCAGGTTCACTGGCAAAATACAGGTCAGGATAATTGGAGATGACCCTGGGCACAGTGGGAGATGTTGACTTTTTTAAACTATGAACTATAATGGATATACCCCATGGAACCTCCATCAGAAATGGATTTAATGGAATTTACCT